>NW_025789401.1:0-7526 GCF_021130785.1 Homalodisca vitripennis
AGATAAATTTTTATTGAATATAAAAAAAAAAATGCTTTTGATAGAAATGTTGAAAATTAAATTAGCCAACAAGAATATTTTTATATGCCAAGCGGAAAGTGATGCGACAAACTAACTATTGATGCATTTATTAATTGTAATAAAACAGTCTTATGTTTACAGAAATCCTACGTTATTAACAGCATTGGTGGATGTAGATTCTGAAAAAAACCCCTTATAAAACCACCTTGAGACAATGTATAATAAAAATACTTTCTTCGGAAAGTTACAAAAAATCTCTACGAAAATGTAAATAATTTTTTTACACCTTTTCAACGGGTTGTGATACTAGTTCTGCATTTTTCAATGAACTAAAAATTAAGTGAGAAACAAAAGGGATTTACACAACTCAGCAGAAGTATTTAAAAATATCAAAAAATACTCCAATAAAATATTTCGAACACGTTGTAGCATGCATTTTGGGTTCATAAAAAGATTTAAAAAAAACCAAAGTTTTGAACGCGTTCAGGCACAATTATTATATAAAAGCAATAATCCTGTCAATATACGAGTTTTTCTTTTGCCATCAATACCTCTTACATCTCTGATGCAGCATATTTTAACACTTAAAAAGAGTGTACCTGCAAACAGATATTGCTAGGAAATGACGCAGTTACTGACAATTGGGGATAAAAGTATTCCAATAACTATACATCCCAACATCCCAATATAAACGGGTTAATTATCTGCTCCGGATAATCTACGCAAATGTTACTTTGTACTTAAAAAAAAGGGGATGTGGAGCTGAGTGTTGGTGATGGAAAAGTGGCTTATACTGCAGTGTAGCATGTTTACAATGCAGCAGAAATAGTTGCTCCAATACTTAACCTATAATAGAAATAAATGAAGTCGAAAAAATTATACGAAAATTTAAAAAAATTTCTATAAACAAATATTTCATTAAAAATTTTTTTTTCTTAATTTCGTTGTTCCTTAATTTATAATATTTATTAAATATAAGATATAATAAATATATATATGTATATATAATGTCTTATACATATCTAAGCCATTCACAGAGCTAGTGTTATAAAAATTAAACTAGTCGACAAATGTCATTGTACACTGCAGCTGCCGCTTCACCTCCTCTCCATGTTTTACTACCTTTTTAAAGATCCCTAATGCCTTGCTTGATACACGCAGGTATCTTTAATTTGCTCAGTTCTAACTACCTTTCCTTGGTTATAGTTATATTTTATTATCTTTATATCCATTATATTCATTGTCTTTAGTTCCCTCTATATCTGTTTAGCTGAAATTTCACATATACAATAATGTGTAATGTAAAAAATATATTATTTAAAGCACAACTAAACTATATGGTAAAAAATTAGTTTTTTATAATAATTTGTTTAAAAGAATAAAACATCGAATGCACAAAAATTCCCTGGTAAACATGGCAGTTTCTAGTTTAAAAAACAAAATTCCACTTCGACCATATAAATTTACAAAATTCTCTGTAATTGTAAACCGAGGTTTCAACGTTTTTGAACGCTCCAGGCTCTCCATTATAAATCGTTTGTGGAATGCAATGCTCGTTTCAATCCATTTTCCCTTAAAGCTACAGTTATCATGTCATATCACAATGTCGAGAGAGCCTTAATGGAGTACCTCATGTTGTTAATTAATTTGTAAATTAATTTTCACAGTTTTTGTTTATTAAGTTTCGTTTCATAACAGTGGTTAAATAGTGTTTAAAATACATTTGACGGTTTTAATTCGTCACTGGAGCAACGTCAAGTAAATGTTAGATATTCACGTTTTCTTTCATATCTGCATTACACTACTGATCACTGTGTACATAAAATTTGAACGTTATAATATGTAACAGCCACATGTCGAACTTCAGTTGAAAGTGACAATAGTTTTTCAGTGTCATTTAATTTAAAATTACAAAACTTAAAGTATTACCATTTTTCAGAATTCCAAAATACTCCTGGCAAATTTATAAATATTTCTCTTCCTTGAATTTTAAAGAATATTTAAAAAAATAACCTGCCGAACACATACTGTGATTGATTTTTATTTAAAATACTAGCAGTTACCCACGGCTTAACTCACAATTACGCAGGCTTTGCACGTATATGAAAACTTCTGGATCGAGTGAATTATATTTTCAACGCTAATTTTGAGTTTGCCTTGTAGCCACGATCAAGATAATCTGTTAAAAATTGTATATTTATACCCATTGTGTCTAAATTACTCTGGTCTTTTCATTTTGATTCCATAATTTATTGATCTATATAAAAAAGTATATATATTATATATATATATATATATATATATATATAAATAAATCAAATTTGTGTGGATGGCAATAGCCTTATGTAATTTTTCAATAAACATTGAATCACAAAAAGTACTTGCTCCGCCGGGACTCGAACCCGGAACACTCACGTGCCGGTGAATGTGCTACCGTTACACCACAGAGCCCTTACTTTTTACGATTCAATTATATTGTATTTGGCCGTATCTGTCCCCATATGCGTTTAAATAACTAAACTAACATGATCGGAAGACCAAGTACCTGTCAAACGACTTTTGTTTATATTAATCAAAATAAAACTAAGATGGGTTTTTATAACTACATTAGAGTAACTAACCAATCACTGCAAACTTGATATTTGCTCAAATCTACTGATCAAACTATATTTTTATGGAAAAATTTTCAATTTATGGAATATTTTCTTACTTTATTTGGAACAGTGGTTGCAGAAAAGATTTGCTTTTAAGACAACCCAAGGAATAGAATTAAATTGAAAATTTACGATAAAACTATATTTATAAATATCAGTTGATTGGATTTAAAAGGCTCTTTAAATTGATAATATTTCATTCCTGTAAAACAACTTTAGAGACCAAGATGGGATTTTTCAATATAGTGGGTCTAGTAGTGTATCCGTAGGGGTTTTTGAAATATAAATATTTGATTAATTGCAAAAATCAAACTTTGTTCATTAAGGTAGATTTTATAAAAACCTTTTAGTAATATAAACAAAATTAAGCATTTCAATTTATTTGATGTTTTTGCTTCTTTATTAGCTAAATTTGGAAAAAAGTCATAGGGTACCTTTGTTACTGTTGTCTGCTTTCCACTACTAAAAGTACTTAAATATTTAACAAAATTAAAATATTAACATACCTGTATTTTCAGCCTCTTTGACGAACTTCAGCTGAAACATCAAAGAAGATATGTGTGTGTTTGTTTTCAAGATCTACTTGGATTTAAAAAGCGTCTACTACTAGCACTTGTTTATATACCTCTGCTCTAAGTGGTACCTTGCTAAGAGTTTGTCTTTTGTCCCAATAAAAAGACATACCGTACGACTGAGAAGTTAATGCGGTCCTATTTTTTCATCTCCGCCCGTTTCAATTCAAGCCCGGTCTAAGTTATTTTACGGATCCACAGTTGTGGTTTTCACAGTGTTGTTCCACACAATGGCTCCGGAAATGTAATGAAAAATCGCTTACCGCGGTAGTTTTAAAGACGCCATTCTAAAGGAGGTTGTCTTCGACACTCTCGTTACAGCACGAGCACTGTAGTAAACGTAGTGCAAGGTCGCAGGTATGTGTATAGTACACTAAGCTTGTGTAGTGTATTATTACAAGGCAAGAGAACGCTACTCCAGATAACATATGTTCAATGCAAAATTTGTAGTCTATAGCTCGTTTCATTATTTGAAAATAACAATAACGTTTCCCTTGGCAAACAAACGAGAGTTGTGTCAGCCTACTGAGTAATAGGCTTCACCAACGCTCAGGTAATTTCCGTGGTTGCACATGCAACGTCGTAGAAATGTCTATGTTTTGTGTAGAAATAAAATTTCATTCTATTAAGGTTCATATGTAGTAATGTAAAAGTATCTAAGGGGTATGCTGATTTTGTAAAACAAATTCAGATTTATTTATTAACTTTTATATCAGTGTTTAAATAATAAAAGTATACTTACTAAGTCACTACAGAATAATGTTGTATGTGTTGGATAGTTTAGGCTATATGTGATACATGATTGAACCTCTTATGGATGTATTGGGTTTGTTTAGAAATTTATTTATTTTGATATTGTAACGTAGCAATCGTGGTTATTCTATGACCAATGTAAAGATATCTGGTCACACTCAGCCAAACATGCACCATAATCTAAATCAGTGTTTCTCATCTATATCAGCTCTCGTTAACTATATTTCTATAAATGAAGCACAACTTGAATTCTATAGGACAGCCCGTTTTCGAGATATCTTGCGGACAGACGAACAGAAATGAAATTTTCCCTGTCCCACGATTAACGCTAAACGAATTTTTCACTAATATATATTTTTCAAATGTTTTTGTGTCTTCTTTTAAACACTATTTGGTAGTACGAACAATCTTATTTTTTATCTTTGTTCATATATTTTGGCACACAAAAATGTTTTAAAGTAATTTTTAACAATTTATTATACAATTTAATAAAAACAAAACAAAACAAAACAATTTATTTATATGTAAATGTGGCGATTATTTTAGTTGCATAGAAGATTTCACTATAAACTTGGTAAGAATGTTCGTAATACCGACTTTTGAATTATTAAAATATATCAATTAAGATATGCAAAATAAGCATCGATATTTTAATGTAGTTTTTTCCGAATAACAGCAGAATAAAATGAATCAACTATTATGCCCGAGATCAGGAGTGTGTTGCATTATTAAACAGCACAACCACGGTCTGAGCATACATTATGAGAGGTACTGAACAGGCCAAACAGTTTAGACAGAATTTACAGTCTATACAGGTGTTCAAACGATCTTCCCTTCCACATTGTTAACTACAGAAAGTATGCTATACAGGGTGTTCTGAAAAAAGGTGCCCATAAGTCAGGGCGTGATTCCTCACATCAAAATAAGAAAAAAAGGTCTAATTAACATAGGTCCGAAAATGCTTAGTTACCAAGTTATACAGGGTGAAAGATTTCGTCTGAATTTCAGTTCCCCTGCTGCAACGAAGCCCTACGGGGATTTGTTGGCTGTTAATTAAGATGTACAATTTAGCGTACTTTATGTAAAATGAACTGAAAAATTGAATAAAACCGTTTCCAGACCTGTAGCTACAGTAATTTTTAAGATATGTGACGAAATACGCGAAACTTGGTCCCGAAAAAACAAGTTACATTTAGGTTTGAAGCAGATTTACTATGTTAAATGTACAATAAACACAAAATATTTTTTCACGGTACTTGTAGAAAATTTAATTTCGAAGAGAAAGATGTAAAATAAGTCTATAATAGACAAACGCAAACTTTAAAAAATAATCCTTAATTACATACAAAACGCATGAAAAATAGACAAAATCTGTTAAGCTCTCTACAAATGTAATATTGAAATTAAAACAGCTGTTTTATTAAAATATTTGATTTGAGAAACAAAATAATTTCTATTTAAAACATATGTTTTAACAATGTAACATTGTTTTATAATAATTTAAATAAACATTACAAGCACTATTTTTCCATTGCTCATTAAGTGCGTGTGTTGATCTGTACTTTAATACAAGTTAGTGCGAGTGCCGTTGAAGTTAATTTTTGATAGCTAATAATATCTTATTCATCATGGCAGGTAATATGAATATTATGTACACTAATGGTGAAATGGCAGACATGCATTTAACCCTCCAACTGTTGTTTATCAAAATTTTGATAAACATAACCCTTAGCGTATTGTTGTTCGTCAAAATTTTGATAAACAAACATTCCCTTGCATAATCACTCATAACAGTATATTCCGGCAACGTATCGATTCGATTCATGCACCATTGGATTCGGGGAAAAAAAGCCTAAGGAATACTATAGTTTTATTCCTCTTTATATTGTAGTTGCAACGTACCAAGTTCGTAATTTGGAACGTAAAAGATGTGACCGCCATGTTGTCGATGCCGTCTGATTTTGTTGATGTGACGAGTCGTGTTTATTAGTAAGTTTTAGTAGGTTTATTTGTGTTTTAGTGTTGTGTTTAGTGTGTGGTGAATTGTTAAATATTGCAGTAGTGCAAATAAATATATTTTAGAATAAATAAATTTCTCGAAAATTTTTCGCAAAATTTTGAGTAATGACAAAATGAAACTTTTTTCGACTCTTCAAAAAAAAAGTTATGGAATTTATTTTACTACTGCTGTATAGTTTACTTCCCATTCTGAGTAATAAAATATGCAATATAACATGTATAGAAGTAAAACTGTATTAGTAAAACTTTTATTAGCAAACTCTTACATATACCCCCTATTTTCACAATTTATGCGCATCGCTGCTTTTTGTTATATAGTGTTATTATAGTTTCATAAATTTGTATAATGCTTATGTGTTTCTGAAACTAGAATAAATTTGACACACAATGGTACTCTCACTTTTATAGTTTTCTTACTATAACTTGGTTTGCTAGGTATGGTCCCCCCCAAATAATAAAAAAAAAATGTAAATTTTGAATTTCATGGAAAAAAAATTTTAGTAAACATTTTTTTAAGGCCAAATTTAAATACTAATATTATTATATGTTTAATTCTGAACACAAAAATATATACTTCTATATATATTACTTTTAATTTATATTTTTAATAAATTTTTTAAAAAACCCTTGCACGAGGCTCGAAAACATGCCGCCACTACAGGAAAAAAATGACTGCCAGTTGGGGGGTTAATGTACGGTCTTGCACATTGCAACAGTCGTCAGGCTAGACGACTCTATCAGGAACATTTTCCTCATAGACAGTTACCGACTCATAAAATGTTTTCTTCCATTCATAGAAGGCTAAAACCGAGACGGGGGAAACCTTTAAATCTGGAAAAGTTGGTAGATCAGGACGGCCACGTACAACGTGTACAGCTGAATTGGAGGAGGGCGTGTTGGACGAAACAGAGAATCATCCTGGAAGAAGTACTAGAGAACTAGCCTTGGATTTCGGTGTTAGTAATTCAATTGTCTGGAAGATTTTACACGAGCAGCAGTTGCATTCTTATCACTATCAAAGGGTCCAGGCTCTTTTGCCTCGAGATTACTTTTCCTCGTGTTCAGCTATGCCAATGGCTTATCCAAAGGTGCAGAAATCCACATTTTTTAAATTACATTATCTTTACTGATGAAGCAAAATTTTCAAGAATGGCTATTCTTAACACCCACAATACTCACATGTGGGCAATTGAAAATCCACGTGCTATTTCAGAGAACCGTCACCAATATCAGTTTTCTATAAACGTATGGGCTGCTATTCTGGGTGATAAAATTTTTATTTGTTTTTTACCTGATACGCTCAATGGTGAAAATTATTTACATTTCTTGACGACTAATCTGAATGAGTTACTCGAAGATGTGCCACTATAACACCCGGCAAACAACATGTGGTTCATGCAGTTTGGAGCTCCAGCTCATTACACATTACAAGTAAGAGAATTTTAAATGAAGCATATCCAAACAGATGGATTGGTCGAGGAGCCCCAGTAGCATGGCCTGCAAGGTC
>NW_025789402.1:0-12381 GCF_021130785.1 Homalodisca vitripennis
TTACTAACCAACTGAGTTATTATTCACCACGACTCATTTCTTTGCTGAATTAGCAAATTATGTCATAAACATTTAAATAACAGCAAAGAAAATAGCCGAGCATGTATTTTTAATTTTATTGTCTTTAAAGTCGGTATTTTTATATTGTTGGAACCAAATCAGTCAACCAAATAACAGTCCGAGATGTAGGCCTCGCTTTGGGTTGGCCACAATTCCTCAAAAAATGAAACTAAAGTATAAAACCAAGAACAGTATCAAACGTATCGGTGATATTTTAGTAATAAACCAATGCGTAGTCACAATATGGCGGTTTTAAGAAGTTCAACTGCGCAATGAACCTAATAATAACAAAGGAGGCCCCATATCTCTGTTTCCCCTTACCCTTGGTATTTCCGCCATCCTAGTTTTTTTAGAGCCAGCTCCGTCACGATAGCCATTGGCTAGTCCCTCCTCTGGTCAGCTCGTCAGGATTGGTTAGTAGACGAGTGAAGACCGTATTTGGTAGACCTATATTGCCGTAGTTTAAGTTTTAATTGTGATATGAGTGTTTATATTTATCTAAAGCGCATGTCATTAGTGTTAGTGAAAGTTTGACAACAAACATGATAGGTTGTGATTCCTGCCTATAGGCCGTGCCACACACTGCTTTAGTAGAGATTTTGTTTATTATTAAACCATAGTTTGTAAATATATGATTGTTTAGGAGATTCAGTTCTTTACCTGAACGAAGAGAATCCAGATTGCAGATCTCGAAACCGTAGTGAGGTGTTTATACATCGTTTTTGCCTTGTTTCAACATGAACAGAAGGCGAAATGTCCGGAAAAATCCTGTTTCCTTCATGCGAATCAACCATGCGAAAAGTTTGGTATAACCAAGTTGTTCTTAACCTTGGGAGCGTCTAACATATCCATTGATTGAGTCTACCATAGAATGGGCCGTATGTGTAATTACTGATACAATGTCACCTTATATGTTTTTCTGCTTGTTTTACACCAATTTGTCTTCAAACACTTTATACATGAACAAGTTTATAAAATGTATAGTCTGTAAATAATGAAATTATCTAGTTAAACAAATCTATATACAATCGATTTATCGACGGCTCTTATTTGTGCTTCTTTTATGCACATTTGAGATTTATGGAAACACGCTGCATGTACTGCCTTTGGGGTACAGTTTTAAACAAATGCAGTCCCTTTAGGTTCTCAGAGAGCTTCTTTGATTTCTTGGCATGTACTTGCATGAGACACAGAGCAATTGCGCGCGTTTTCCTTTCTTTTCCAGGAATCTTATCCATTCCAAAACCGTGACTAAGGGGCATGATTGGCCAAGATCCATCCATCCGTTTTCCTAAATTAACTGGAATGGCTTTCTTAGCAATTTAGACCAATCCTGGAGGAGCAAGTGGTCCTTCAATTAACATTTTAATTTGGTGAACATTCAAAAACTGCGTAGACTTAGGTTTGCATCTTTGGGCCAGTTCAATTTTGTATAGAAATATAAGAATGTCAAAATCCATGTCTAGACAAAATATTGAATGTGATCTTGACGCGACAATATTGTTACGGTAAACGGCCCTCCTCGCTAGATATGAGGATTTATAACATACTGAGGTCCGATGGGTGTCGATCCCAACCCAGTAATTTTATTATACTACTGGTGCATTCAATGTCGGGTTTTTGTTTTTATTACCACTCGTTGGTTTCCCCTTATTCTTGCTTACTTGTACGTTTAGCAAGCTTTGCTATCAGAAGACAACAAGAATCACCTGACTTTTTGTTTTGCGAGATGACTTCTCTCTATAAAGGCTAAAAGCCTAAAATTTCCTTACTCCTCCATGTTATCTATTTATCCCCCTACCTTGTATTTTTCCTAACAATTTCCATCAGGGATTCCCTCTCCTATTCTTTCCTGAGTTGTACCTGTTACAGCAAGTGTTCAGTTTGTTGAGATATAAACTATTCAATTAGAGGAATAGGACGTGAAAAAGTTAATCAGTATAACAAAGTGAGTAAGATGCCCTTGTTGTCAGATACGGGTCTTTCCCCATGTCCAATTAATTTTGTAACTCCGACACAGTAAGAAGGCTAGAACACTCTTTTTTGTCTTATGTTTTCCTAGGTCTGTCATTGCTTTTTTAGCTGCCTTTATAACAAAAAGAATGCTAACAGCAATAATTGTGAGAGCGGAATCACACAGCACCCAAAGTTCTTCTTGATTCCCCCATTTGTGGTGCTTTTTTGGTTAGGCAGTATTACTTGCAATAGGTTGGGTATAATGATTTTTGGTATCCAACTAGAGACTCGTCAATGCTTAGATGCTGGGTTAGGGATATAACAATTGACGGAGAAAACTCCTATTTAGCATGTGTCTACAAGTGGCTTGAAATTTTGCTGTGGGGTCCATAAATTATGGGTACCCTGTGTTTTGCCAAATTTTTTTATTGTCAACCATAAGAAAAAATCTTAAAATGATCTTCAAATCTATTTCTGGCTTGAAACAATCGAAGAATACCAATGAGTGTAACCTGAGAAGAAGAAGAGCTCCAGTCAGATCATAAGTCTAATACGAAGGTTTTTTTAATTCAGTTCTCCCAAGATATTCAAAATTTTGCTGTGCTTACATGAGAAGCTTTCCACGTTCTTCCGCAAAAGAAAACTTGGTTTCCCGATACTCCTGTTCAAGTTCCACTAACTAGTTTAAAGGCATCTTGAAGCATAGCGTTTGGTCTCGGGTAGACAAAGAATTTTCAATAGGGGGTGGTTAGGGGGGGGAAGGTGAGTGAGAAAAAAGCAGCACATACATAATGGGGGAAGCTGAGTCTGGGAGGTAGGGGCAATGTGTCTGTGTCGGGACCAGGGAATCATCATTCTGCGAATGAAAAATCATGTTTTAGACCTAAGTAGCATGAATCATCATATTCACTGAACCATGAACCCATATTCTTTCTGGAGAATAGGCTAAGTCACTATACAAGCTTTAGAGTACAAGCATTAGTAACTTACCGCCTTAGAGCCTACCTCTAGGCCTTGAGCGAATAATTTGTTACACTAGGTTGCCTAAGCCTAAACATATTTGCTCAGAATCAGAACTATTAACTGCACATCAAAAAAATCTAGAGCCTAGTTTGTAGGGGCGCAGACCAAAAATCTGGTTTGTGAGTGTTAGAGAACGAACTTCCTATAATTGGCATGATCGAAACGTAGGATCATCGTGCTCGTATCGTGCGACAAGACCACGAGTGTCTGTCTTCAGAAGAAAAGAGATCATAATTTGGAAATGTCATTTACTGAATAGTCCTTACATTAGCATTTTGAAGAAACAGAGCAAAACAATGTGTTCCCTCACTTACATGCGATGCGTTCACGACGTCTTTATGTTTACTCATCTGGCTAAATATAATAAACGCAGAAAAGAAACATTACTTTTAAACTTCACAGCAAATGTAACCATAACCTCAACAAATTACAACGTCCTAAGAACCCAACCAAGGTGGTATACAAAGCCACAGACGAACAAAGCAAAGCATGCTACCCAAAGAGAACCGAACATCTTTTAGTTTTGACACGTCACTACTTTCTAGCCCTTCTAGATGATTGCATCTATTCTACTGAACAAGAAAAAAAGTATAAACAACATTTTAAATAATAATTATAACATAATTTATGAAAGGATAATATGTTTAGCGTTTCGTTTGATATTATAATTAACAAACCGAAAAATAAAGACGGTAAGGGGAATAATGTTTACGATCAAATGGAAGGGTTGCCGAATTTCTCGGCGCGATGCCGAGTTTTCGAACTGATTGTTTTCTATGATGCCGATAATCTCGGCTCACGTGCCTGTTTTATCGGGAGAAATAGAAAAGATCGAGAGCCAGTATTAGTCGGCGGGCCCGTGGCCCGTGTACAAAGGGTTAAGCGATAAATCATGTAGGTAATCATACTCATTTCAAAGCAATCTAAAATTAGTATCAACTTGTTATTACCATACTCACAGTAAGACTTAAAGATTCTAGCATGACTGTATCTGTTGCTTGGAAAACATTGTTGGCATAAATCTCACGAGCTTTTCTTTTTGTAAAGTCAATGTTATCCGTCGTACCAACTTCTGCTATCAGGCTGCAAAAAATATCAAATATTGTGGAAACAACAATCACACAAAGTATAGATGGAATTTATCAATATGAATGTAACAATGTAATAACAGTTTTTTAAAATTTAATCAATGGCTCTCAATTATAACACTTCTAACATGTAACACTAATTTTGTTACATGAAAACCACCAATTTGAGCCGGACTGGTATATCAAATTGAATTTTATTGAAACCAAACCTACAGTAAATGATCTTCTATTTATTCAAAATAGGTAACGTTTGCGTTGGTCAAATATTAATTACAACAAACTGCCACATACTTGACTGCTGTTTGTATCAGAAGGTCCACTTCACACTTGGTCAACACTGTTAAACAATTAAATTAAAAACGGGTTTAATTTTTAATGTACAAAATAATTGATTTATCAATAAGTTCAAAGTTATCAATTAAGTTTCAATTAACAAAGACTTCTTGGATATTGTAAAAATATTTTAAAACAGCTATTTTTAAATAAGAGATCAGTATAATAACATGAAATAAATTTAATGGTTGCAACTAAAAAAAACATCAATAAACATGAAAGCCTGAGTTTAGTTATTCCGCATTCGCTGTCCTGGGAGGAGACTTCCCAACTTAAGTTAGGTTGGCCAGCCAATAAAGTTCATTATTAAAACTTCCTACAGTAAGTGAGTCCGGTATTAAATTTATTTAAATTTTTTAAGTTTTTCCTTCCACCTTAAGGCTCCTTTCAAGAGTAACATTTTCCACTAGAGTATGGTTGACAGTGATGGACTTGATGGTACATCACCAGTACGGTTTGACCATTTGGAAGATCGTATGAACGACCCAAAACCATGCATATTGGTAAACAGGACATGCTCCTTGATATAGGCTTTTTCTACTCTGATCATACACCAAAATTTAAATAGGGTTGGCTAATGGAAATACTAATGGAAAATATGTACCTATTTGTTCTTTTAGAGGTATTTTTTTTCCTAGTTTCTTCTGTTTCCGGAAAATGGAAAACTTTGTAATTGTCAACGTACTTTCCAAGTTTTAAAAATTTAAGTATTCATCTTAAGAATTTCTCTCACAGTAAATTTGTTACTGAGTTTGAACAGCTAATGAATAAAGCTCTGTAAGATTCATGGATGTGCGTAAATGACGGTCATGGAGTTTTCAAAAACTTTATAAACCAATCATTATAACTATGGATAGTTTCCTGTTACAGGGAGCGGAAACTGTCTTCTCACTTGAAAGAGAACTGTTCCAATATAGCCAAATCCTCTCCACTGTCAGTCAAAGTATAGGGACTATAACGTGAACAGGGTTTTGGTTTTTTGTTTTGTCCACTACAATTGTCAGATAACAAACTACATCGCATAGTATACCTTAGGTGGAACTGGGGGTTAAAAAATTCTTTAAAAAAGTTTACTCATTACTTTAATGATGGGTCCCTTTTCTTACACTTGATCTAACATGATACAAAATATATATAAATCTTGTAAATAATTGTCATGAAAACATTGAAGCAACTAAGAATAGTGTTCATTTTTAAGATCTGTTTGATCTGTCAACAGCCTTTGACACTGTTGACCATACCCTTTAGTTTCCTAAGCTAATAACCCTTACTAAGATTGGTACTAAAAAAAAAAAAATAAAAAATTTTTTTACCAGTCCATTGTATATTTTATTCATTTTATGTTTGTTAGAAGCAATTTTAGAACAGATTATATGTAGTGTAATTTAGCTGCAAGATTCACAAATCAATGTACACAAGAAACAAGCATAGGACTGCTTTAATAGCAAGTGTACCTTTAGTTTAACTAGAAAAAGTTTCCAATACCAAGGGATTTAAATTGGTATAAGTGTACTACCTAATTTCAATCAAACTAATGCCCAGTCAGTTTGATCAAGAAACACATAAAACAAATGGTGATAAAGAACTGGTATCTACAATGTAGAAGACTTTTTAGATGTAGACGACAGCAATGATGTAAGCTTAGCAACATTTATTTTTTTTTTTTTTTACCCCTCGTTATACATTGTTATTAATGCTTTATATGGACAAATTAAAGGATTGTCTACTGTCTAACTGTGTACAGAGTACCTTAATTGGTAAAACCGTAAACTTTGTTATTTTTGTTAAATTATTTGGTATCTGTTTTTAACTTCGTTGTTTTTATTCAATACGTGTGTTTAAGCGATAAATTTTAACTGTTGGAAGTTTTAAGCGTTAGCGTTTGAAGGTCTTTAGTCACACTGATGGTACTTAAATTGTTTTTTATTCTTCCTGTTTTGTTGTATTTTCTACTTTGATAAATTGTGTTTTTTTATTTGATACATTATTTTTAATTTTTAACACTCAGTAATAATGCTTATCTTTAGATAAAAAATTACATGAAACTACTTAAAGGGATAAAATAAAATTGTATTGTAATATAGTTTTTTATTTATAGTACATGTTTACACTAGTTCATGACATTCTGTCTATTGTACACTTGTGGTATTTTAATGACAATAAAGCTTCTTGATTCTATATGACTTTTTCCGTCATTTTGATGTTGTGCACAGTATTTAAAACTACTGAACAGGTGACACAAGTAAGAAAGTTGTTGAACTGGTGTTTTATACTAGGATTATTGTCCTTCATGAAAATCAAAAAACCACTAGTGCTAAAAACGTGTTCTTTTGAACCATCTCCCATGACGTTTCATGTTTTAGTGTATTGTAAAATGTTTTACTCTGGACACTTGTGAACATTTTAACTCTGCCCTTGAGCAACCCTCTGCGTGTTTTTGTTTGAGATGTGGAGACTTAATTTATAAAACCTTTTTTTATCATTTTCTTTTTTTTTAAAAATGTGTTTAAATTGCACATAAATTTTTCAACATCAGAATTTCAAGTAAAAGGTTTTATATGTATTGTTAGCAGCAGCAGAGAAATAACATCCTAGTGATCACAGGTATCAAACAATATTTATTGTAAAAATTTGATTATCATAACCTGGTCTCATAGGCAATAGTTTTGTTTTTTTCCAACCATTCATTTGCCTTGTTTCCTAGAGCAAAAAACAGCTAAAGAATTTGATTGTTTCGTCCGCCCTCCAAATGGTGTACATTTATGCTTCTTAGTACGTGCATAGCCTTCAAAATGCACTGAAACAGAGACAAATATTGGTGGAAAAGCTTTCATTATTGACAAGTAATTCTTTGTTTGAAGGTTATTTTTGACGATGGAAGGATTGTGAAGGAAAACAGGATATTTCCGTTATATTTGGTTGGCCAATTCTAAAAATAATGAACTAAAGAGAAAAACCAAAAGTATGACACAATACGGATCAGATATTTGTTAATACAACACAATTGCGGAAGTCCACAATATGGTTTTAAGATAGTTCATCTCGCATGAACCAATAATAACGAAAGGGCCCATTTCCGTGTCCCGCCTTCCCTTTATTTATTTCCGCCATCTTTGTGTTGTAGCCAGCCGTGAACGATTACCATTGGCCTAGTCCCTGCTGGTCAGTCGTAGGTGGTTAGTAGACGACGTGAAGACATGTTGTGACCTGCATTCCGTTTAGTTCAGTTTTTAATGATTTAGTGTTTTGTATAGTTTTTTATTAAGTTGCATGTTTATAGGAGTTAGTGAAGTTTGACAAACAACATGTAGGTTGTTGATTCGCTGACTTAGTCCAGTGCCAACACACGCTTTGGTAAGATTTGTTTAATTTTAACCTAGGTTTTGTTAATTATGTTTAATTAGGTTAGTTTCTTTACCTGAAGAAGAGATCAGATTGCAGATCCTCAAAACGTAGTGTTAACTTTACTGATTTCTTGTATTCACTGAACGATGTGCAAATGTCCGGAAACTATCCTGTTTCCTTCATTGACAATAAGTTTTGTACTGGTTTGTACCAAAAATTTTCATTTATTGCTGATATTTTACAACCCATAGTCATAGATACAATTTATCAGTAAAACCAAAATTATAATATGATTTTGTTAATTGAAAGGTTTACTCCTTCATTCTGCTACTTTTCATTTTCTCCCCTGTATGAGGCGGGGTTTACCAAAGAGAAACTGAGAAATTATTTTTTTTTCAAAGGTATATATTTTCATAATTTTTGTTAGCGAAAAAATACCTCTATATACTTACAAAATACTCTCCATTGTCACGACTAATATCAGTGTGTTGTTTCCGCCGGTGTGCTTCCCATTGTTAGAAATTTTATTTTGTACTCATCTTTAACATATGGCTCCCCTTGTTTTTTCTTGACCTACATTCGATGTTAAACACAAATTGATTTCTTTCCATGCCACTTTTTCATGTGCGGAAAAAGAGAAAAAAGGTTTGCACGGTTGCCGACTGTTCAAGTAGAGTAAGGTGCGGTTCGGGGTAGCGCGAAAACCATGCTATTTTTAGCCAAAAAATGTTCTGATGTTTCCTTTTGATTGTCAGTCCAGAGACCCGAAAAGAATACTTGGCAGCAGCGCAGCAACACCTTTTCGTTTCCCAATCTTCCATATAAATTCGCTGAAGACCCCTTTATAGATAACCCGACAAATCTCTGACAATGCTCCGAATCATAATGTCTATCGGACTGTCTGTAAGCATTTGCAGTCCCAGTTTTTTTCAATCAATAATGTTTCGTCGATTTCAGGCAGTTTTGCGAACATGTGACATGCTAGAAACGATGGTTCGCCATCAATAATCTTTTTTGGATTTTACGGAGCCAACTTCCAACTCGTTACACTTGAGTTTTATTCCATCTAGTGTCATCCTTGGTTTAAGCCTGTTTTTCATCATTCTTAAACGAGTTTTTTAAAGCATAATTATGTTTACTTGAAATAACGAAAACAGACAATTTCATCAGCTGCACGTTGTTCACTTAAACCTTGCCGATTGATAAAAAAACTAAACAAGAACGAAAGCAGCACTAGCAAAAACAATTCTCTAAAGATCGGAACGGAAAACAAGCGCAAATTGCCCAATCGCAAGAGCGGCAACTGAACTGGCTTATGACTTACGCTATTTCACAGCCTAGAGAGGCAGAAATGGCAATTCTAACATAAGGTCCGCCCAACAGCAATGCAATTTCCGGCTTCTTTTGGGGTACCTCCCTCTTACATAATTTTATACTATGGTTGTTCCACCGAAACTTGTTTTATTAAACGTTATTGATGGCTTACATTATTACATTTTCAATTTCATTACCAAAATGCAATCACAACAAACCTTAGGTGTTTGTTCAAAAATATGATTGACCAATGGCCCTGGTATTAATTCCTTATCAAGTTAGAGTATAGGGACATGATAAAAATAAAATCATTATAAACGAGTAGTACACAGTAGTTGATTTATTAGAAAAACAGATACCCCGAACCGTATAAGCCCTACTGGGAAAAGTGTGGTATACCCCTTCCTCCACAGGTTCCGGAATGTCAGAGGCCCTGAACAGTACTCAACAAAAAAACTTATTGTGGTCCAAGCAAGATTAAACTCCATCATGAGAGCTAAAAAAGGACACCCTAGTGCTGTGTAGCTTGTGAGATGGATTAGTTCTTCTCCAAAGGTTACTCTTTATCTAAAATAAATTCTAAAATGATGTTTTACTCTTTAAGTAAAAAGTTAAAATTTAAAATTGGTTATTAAAATTAACATACTCATAAAACAAAAGTACAAAATTTTAGGTAATCTACACAGGAACTGCATTGATCCAATAAAACCACTATCCCCATGTGAGCTATTGATTATTTAGACAGAGGTCACATGAATAACAATCAAACCTTCATTAATGATTTACAGATGATAAATTGAAAATATATGCTTGAGTTTTGGTTACATTCCTTATGTTAAAGCCAAACTCCACATCACCCCATCACACAGCTTACCCAATAAACTCTAAATAGTTGAAAAAACTACAACTACAATAAATTGATTGGATGGGTGAAAAATTGCTGTGTAGAGGAATAGAAGGTTTAACCATTCTCTTAATATGTTAACTGTTATTAGGCTTCAAACTGAGGATTCACTGTTTTACTAACATTTACTACTTAGTTTTGTTCATAATATTTAAAATTTTGATGTTAATTATAATACACTCTTATACATTTTTATATATTACAATTTTTTTTATATTATTGTTGAATAATTTCGACTTGAATTGGGTTTGGCAAGATCCGTTTTGAAAATAGAACAACAATGCAGACTACTATGTTATTATAGCTACTTACATTTTTTTTGATCCATACTTGTTTTATTTACTGTTAATCTTGTGACATAAAATTACAGATAATTTTAACATAGTGGTGATATAAGAGCTATCAAAAGCTTGCCTACTTCACAAAAGTACATTCAAACTGGGAATATTGAAAAAAGAATCTTAAGATCAGCCCATCCTTGTTAAGGGACATGTTTTAAAAAACAACCCATCATTAATAAGATGAAACTATTGTTCCAAAATATCTTTAATGAAAACAAACTTTTGTTAAATAAAAAAGGAATTATGTAGTGTATATTTAGTTTACATGCAATCATAAACAAACTGTTTAGGAATTAAAATATTGAATTGGAAAAAGTTTATAAAACATATCCTTAACTTTAGAGAGGACCAATTTAGTCATTGGGGATTATTTCTAGGACAATATTTACTTTGAAATGAAGATCCTTATTAAAAAATTGATGTTATTAGCTTCTTTTGTTTAACAATGTTAGTTTATTTATATAACTCAATAAAACAAACATTAAATTTTAATGATTCAGCAATAAAACACTAAAGAGCAATACAAATCTCTCATAAATAATCGATTGAGAACCTGAATATCAAAAGAATATACCAAAGAAATATTTGTTTACAATCCATAGTGTTTTAATAACTCCACTTCCATAACCAGAAACTGGAAACTGAGAGGAAGCAACATAAATACTGGTAAGGTGTACCAACTTCATAGCAGAGAAAAGAGTGGGAGTCTGCAACCTGATTCCTTTTCTTCCCTGGTCAGTTTCTTTCTTTTGCCAACGATCATCACCCAAACTAACTCATCATGGGTTATCCACATTTATAATCTGTAAAAATTTAAAAAAAAGAAGTACTAGAATAAATTTTACTTGTAGTTAATTACTATTTAACAGTCTGGAATAAAATTTAGTATAAAGGTTAACATTTTTTAAACCTAAATGGTTTTTACTTAATAAATCTTCTGTTTAAATCACAAATGATCAAACTGAGTACTTTTCCAAAATATTTTAAAGATAAGATTTATACAAGAGTTTCTGTTTTATATAACAATAGTACTGTTCCACTGATCCATAACTTCTCTCATATAATATAGGCTTTGGAAAAGTTCAACCTATATGTTAAATATTAAAAACTAAGTTATAGTTGTGCATGTTAGCCTACCCTCAATTCAACGAAGGTTGCTTCAAACTACCATTCCATCACAATATTTTCTTAAGTCATGCCAGTACCTTAGGAAGCGGAATTGAGCAAATGTGGTTTAATGAGTCCATGTTAGTACCCGCCACAATTTTGTTCCTTCAGTAAGGTTGCAAATATGCCGTTCCATAATATCAAAAAAAACTAATTTTTTCCGAATATAAAACGAAATGGTTTGAATTTGTCAACAGTGTGCCATCTATAATAAAAACTAGAAAATAATATTGTTCATAAACGTATTAACACAACACTATGACATGGTATTCTTGATAAAATACATAAAATCTAGAATCAGTTTTTTTATAATTAGTAGTATTTTTGGATAAAAATATTGTCTGTGTTTAATTTTTATATCTAAACAATAATACAGTCATAAACAGACTTGAAATCCTGGAATCTGGAGCCCACGTCCCAAAAAGTTCGGAGACCAAGAGACACATAGCTCAGTGATTCTCAAACATTTAAGAACTGAAGGATCCCTTTAGGTTTGTATTACTTTCTGCCGCAACCACACCCCAACCGTCTCATACGTAACACACCACCCGAACACTCTCTAGCTCACCTCAATAGATTTGATGAAGAAAATCACATAAAGTAATTGTGAGAAATTAAATTACAAATAATAATTAATTCACATTGGTGTAATATTTGGTCCTTTATGCCCATTATTGTGAACTAAACCATCACAAAAATCTCAAGTAAATATTGGTTTTAAATAAGTTATACACAACTAGGTATAATGCACTGGTTATGATTTTTTGAGATCATTAAAACAGTTAACAATTAAATAACCAACAAAAACCTTTAACATTTTAAATATTGTATTACTAATTCAAGTCTAGTA
>NW_025789403.1:0-8512 GCF_021130785.1 Homalodisca vitripennis
CTTAAACTAATAGTTTAGATATAATTTGGAATGGTTCTCCAACTATGCGAATTGAACATAGAACCTACACCACTACCTGTCTTACTCAACACAACAGCAGCACAACTCTGACACAACATCCACGTAAAGATTATGATTAGCTTTGTTAATACTATTTGACTATCACTTATGTTAAGTATAGATTTTACTATAAGGAAATGCAATGAATATGGTGTATTATAAACTATTAATATTAACAGGTATTTGTATTTTAATACACCTAACTAGCATTCCCTCTTAATGTGTTTCAGTTACACCTGCAATCCATCAAGAGTTAATTAAAGTATTGGTTGAAATTTTTTATTTTGCAGGTTAGCACACAAACTCCATTTTGAGGATAAGTTGCCAGTTTTAGCGAAAGATGCCAATACAAAGGATGATGAATGGTTTGAGATCTCAGATCCTCGGAACGCTATCAACAAACGGAGAAGAGAGGCCAACAAAGGATCAAACAGCAACAAGCCACTCAAGCATGATACTCTTGACAGAGTCAAATGAATCTTTTTTAATTTACAAGCTGTTGATGTTATATGTATATAATGTAAATAACATTTAGGATGGTATATAATTAAAATTTATTTGTAATATGTCTTTTAAATTCAAGGCCTCTTATAATTTAAACAATTTCATATATACAGGGTTATTCATAAAAGGTGTGCAATATTTCACCTTAAAACGTTTATTCGTAAAAATCCACTACATTGTTGTATGTACTTGCAATGCATGGATTTAACTTGTTTTTACGTTTGGTGCTGTAACTCAGTTATTTGTTATTCAATCTTTTTGAAATAAAAATTGTTGAATTGGTAATAAAATATGCTAAAAAAGTTATCCTGGTGAATTTGTTGTCAAAGTAGCCGTTTCAAAGCTAATACAATTTGAAAAATTTGAACGGCCGCCATTTTGAAATGCGAAGAGATATTTGTTTTATTTTTTTCACTGAAAAGGACCAACACTAGGTTAACGTAACTGTTAAGTTTGAATTCTGTATCTTAAGTGGTTTTTGAGTAGTAATTTTTTTCCCAAAAAACACAAATAGACAGACAGACAGTAAACGGTACTTTCCAGACCCATGTGCAATGGAGTTTTTTCCTTGTTTTGATGACCTGTAGGCTATCAAGTCCTGAAATATTGCACACCTTTTATGAATCACCCTGTATATTTAAAAAATCAGAAATCATTTATTGATTATATTTAAAATTACGAGTGATGTCAAGTATTGAACATGTACAGTAGCTATAAGTTTTATAATTGTTCATGTTGGCATTGATTAACTTGTGTCCTGTCTCCCATGTCTCCACATGTTAAAAGTCCTTTCCACTGTGTAAAATTAGTTTCGTTGCAGTAGTCAGTTCGTTTGCTGTCTCCATTTTCGTATTGCTGTCCTTGATATGTTCTTTGATTTCTGCTGGCAAAGCTTTAGAATTTCTTCTTCTTTACAGCTGTTCTGTGTGGAGGTAGTGAAAAGTCTTGACCATGTCTTGTATTAGGCTCATGGAGATCACCATATCGAAATAGGTCTCGTGATAAGCATGTACATAATGTATTTCCAGAATACATAGAGAAGTGACTGTCGGGTATTTTCAATTCTTTACAAGTAGCTCCACATCTTTTATTATACGGTGCCTAGCTTGCTCCTCTAATCATATTTGAGCCTCACGTCATGAATGTTGATGATACTGTTTTCTTGAGGGTAATTTTGGGGGTTGTGCTTATTCCTTGCTATGTACTATCCCTATAAGTACACAAGCGGTGGCTTTCTGTAATATTTGGCAGAAAGGTCGCACTATTTTTGGTTGTATGCAGAAGTGTTTGTTACATAAGTCATGCACAGTGTAATGTTTGATGTTTTGCTCTTAAGGATGAATGTTTTCCAGGTAAGTTATTTCCATGAATTTATTTAGTGTTATTAATAGAATTGTTCATGTCTTTTCTTGAATATCAGGGGTTTTGCGATGCGCCTTTAGATTATATTAGTATATCCTAGAGTGACAGCTTGTTTGGTCATTGAGCTGTTTTAATATCAATCATGTTATTCACTGTTTAGGGCCATAATTGATTGTGAGGTATTAGTTGTATTTATAGTTGTTCACTTCTGGCAGGCATGATGCATTAGTGATGGTATGATATGTGTCTGTGTACTTGATGGAATGTTTGTAATTTCCCAAAGAATAATTGCAGGGCAGGTTCATTCGCGTTTTATTTATATTTAGCACTTGGCTTATAGATCTGAGAGAGCAGTGGTCTGTAATTCGTGCCTTTGTGTTAGTGGTGTCAGGATAAAAACAGGACCTTATTCTTTTGTAGACTTACAGGAGTCCGAGAAAAAGAAAAAAAAGAAAAAGATTGTTTCTCGCAAAACGTATTAATTAAGCGTATTTATGTATGAAATTTGGAATGATCGTAGTTGGAAAATTTTATACCTTATACCAGTAGAACACAAGCGGCCAAAGTAGTCTTTCTAAGCTTTCGTATGCATATACTTTCTTGATCGGGGTAAAATATCAAATTCAAATATATTACAGAAATATCGTAGACCGGAAATAGACACTTTTCATATAAGTTAGCTTCCAAAACCTACACGTGTACATTTTTTCTTGATCTGTGCAACAACGCAAACTCAGTTGTAAAACCGTAAATAAATTAGACAAGAAGTGAATTTAAGTGGTTGAAACTTTTCAGTCTTACGTAAGTACATTTATTTTCTTCATCGTAATAAAAAGGAAACAACAATGTCATTTGAAGTATCTTAGACTGGAAATAGATTACAAGGGTTGGTAGTTGACTTTTTTTGACAAAAGTAGGGCTTGTAAACCAACATATGTAATTATTTTCTTTATAAGGGCAAGGCAAACTTAACTGTAGCACTGTATTAGACTATGAGCAATGGGAATAGACACTTTTAGACCATTCATTGTTAAAAAGGCTGTAGACCATCTTTTCACTTCTTTGTAGGTATAACACAAGCCTTTTTAACAATGAATGGTCTAAAAGTGTCTATTCCCATTGTCTATAGTCTATTAATATATATATATATATATATATATATATATATACGAGGGTCGTCCAGAAAGTAAAGAACGATTGCGCATCACGGGCGGCGCAGTTCCCCCACCACCGCGGTAGATAGCTTGTTCGTTAGCCACACCTTCTGCCTCAGTGTGAGCTGAGTAGCGGTACCGTGAGGTCACGTTTGCGTCTCCTGTGAAAGTTTAAAATGGCGGCGTTAATTGAAAATCCCGCCAAGTGTGAACTGCGTAGTGTGATACGGTTTCTGAATGCACAGAATGTTCGACCTATTGAAATTTATAGGCAAATTAAGGCAGTTTACGGTGACAAGCTCAGGCAATGGAATGGCATCACTCGAATTCACCAACAAAAAACAGGAAAGAAAAACCAAATTTGAACACCAGGAAATTGATGGCAACAGTTTTTTGGGACCGAAAAGGCCTAATCCATGTGGAGTTCATGCCGAGAGGCGAAACAATCAACTCAGAGGCCTACATCGAGACCTTGCATCGGCTTCGCCGCGCTATTCAGAACAAACGACGCGGAATGCTGTCGTCGAAAGTGGTGCTGATCCACGACAATGCTCGGCCTCATTGCAGTGCACGAACCAAAGCAGAACTCAATTCTTTCAAATGGCAAATCTTCGGACACCCTCCGTATAGTCCAGATCTGGCTCCGAGTGACTATCACTTGTTTCCAAAGTTGAAAGTGTTTTTAGGCGGAAAAAACTTTTTGGGTGACGAAGACCTCAAAGAAGGAGTAAAAACGTGGCTTCATTCCTTGGCGGCAGAACAGTATAACGTCGGTATAGAAAAACTGGTGCCACGCTACAACAAGTGCCGTGACAGTTCCGGCGATTTTGTAGAAAAATAGAGTAAGTTTATAAGTATTTATAAATAAATTTTCATGCTCTTATCTTTTGTTTTTATTGACTTATAACAAAACGTTCTTTACTTACTGGACGACCCTCGTATATATATATATATTTTCTTGGGACAAAAAGATAAACTCCTGACTTAAAACCAACTGGAGGTATCTTTCACACCGGAAGTAAAATAAAAGGGCCGGAAGTGTATGTTTTTGACCAAAGCAGATTTCTACAGACCTTATTTGTATTTATTTTCCCTTGATTGAGATATTAGGGATAGGGTGCTCAACAGTAGGCTTGGTAAAAAATGTAATCTAATTAAACTAAAAAATGTATAGCTTACGTGATACGCACAAAACCAGACATGAGTCAGTAACCATTTTTAATTTTTAACTGCGGGCACTAAAAATATAATTACCCGTGTTCTATGCCTACATGTGAGTGAAAAAATTCATAAATTATCCCATCAATATTACATTATTAAAGGATTTCACTAAGAAGTGGACGCCCAATTGATCTTGAGAATTGCGTGTGAAGCTCTGTGGGTAAACTGCAAGTAACAAATATAATAAACTATTAAGTACTTCTGGGAATTAATTTACGTGCTGATATAGGAAACAGAAAAAATGCACATTTTTTAACTGCTGAAAGGCAAAACGAAGAGTGGTGGAAAAGGGTGGCAAATTTTGGGTTTGTCCCTGATAGCTGTTGGCTCTGCAGTCTGCTGCACTAGTAAAAACCGGATATTGTAATACTCCCAGAGCATGAAACTAAAAGTAATACTCAAATTAAAAAACACGCCAGACTGAGGGCACGACTACAACACTAATCAGGCATATTATGGTAGAAAAAGAACATCTTAAGGGAGCCATTCTTCGCTTTATACAACAACAATCAACTTGCTTATTCACAATGAAAAATGTCCTGGGGAGTAGAAGAGCACAAGTATTAAGATGAGAAGAAAGAAACATTTTATGGCGTATTTAGGTGAGTATACCCGACACACCAGGTTTCCAATACCTACACACACTATACTCTCTGCATTAATCTGTACATTTCTTGAACAAACTATCATCCTCAAGCGTTAACAAACTTTTTAATGGTGGTAACATAAATAATCAACCAACTTAGATAAGCTTTCAAGAGATCGGAAAGCAATAAAACGAACTACTAAAGAGGGATATATTATTATGCACAGAATTGATCTTCCACATAATGAGAATTACCATGAGACTTTAGGTGTCCTCCAATTTGGACATTGTATGTTCAGATTTGGAGGAGGATTACATAAATGTGGGATGTTACTATGACAGGGCTCTCAAGACTACATTTGGACAATTTTTGTTCACTAAATAATGCCTAAGGAGGACTGGAAGAAAATCCTATATTTTAGAAAGATCTACAATAGTGAAGGGAAAACCTTCATGTCCTCTAAAAGGATTTTTACTGATCAAACAAAAAAGCCAGTGAATCCTATTCTTTTCTTTCACAAGAGGTTTAAATGAAAAACCTACCTACATTTTACAGTTTCAAACAATCCAAAATTGCACTCCATGGGGTACACGCCCCAATGAGTTCTTGGCATGAGGCAAAAAAAAGGGAAAACATAATCAATATACACTGAGTAAATTTTTCAACCTCAAAAGAAGAATTTTATAAATACACAAGACCTATTTAAAATATATCCTTTACTGTCCGGAAAATGAAAAAAGACTAAAGATACCACTGAAACAAAGAAAGAAAACTTATGACTCCAAAAAACTTAAACAGATAGCAGACCAAGTAAGCCAATATAATAACTATCAAGTCGACAATAAATCCAAAGCTGTCTGAGAATATCATAAACAGTGAAAGAAAGGGAAAAGGTAGTAGTCCCTCAAATACAACTAAGTTATAAATACTTTTCACGATGGGTGAATTCACAGCAGAGCACTGAGAGCTAACCATATTAAGTGATTACTTATTTACAAATATAGCTGATTAATAAACACTAAAGGTTATAAAAAAATAAATCATCCAAGTCATCTACAAAAACACTACAAAAGATTTCAAGCAGTTCCTACAGAGACTCTTATCAAATTTTCAAACACTCCAAACTTCATTTGATGAAGTGGAAAAAGAGGATAACAAATTAAGAGAAAATCTAAACTTCTCACAGGTTAATTGACAAAAAATATTTATACTAAGATCTTAAAGTATATCCACTCAGTTGAACTAATAATCCGCCACTTTGATAAACAATATCAAATCATCATGTAGGCAAGCAAGGGCATTGTTCCCCATCTAAACTAATAATTTAGGTTAAAATCTATCCAAACAATCTCAAAACAAGAGGACTGCACTCCCCAAAACATTTAGCAACTATAGACGCAATCTCTTTGCTCTCAGTCTCAAAACTCATAGAAAAATATACAATCACGATCTTCTGGATTACTTAAGAAAGTTAACAAATTTAACTAATCTGACAAGCAGCTCTGGTAAATCCACTACTGAATCTGCAAATTATTAATGATTGTGTATTGAAATAATAATTGGAATACGTAGAAATATGGCAAACACCGTAAACTACTCCTATTTCCATCCGGTCACCTCAGCAGAGGCTTATTGACTGCCTAGGTCCATGACCCTCATATCTTAAACTAAAACTTAACATAGACTAGGGATCCAATAAACATCACGTCCAATGGTTTGCAAACTACCACAACGGACGAAGTCGGACAGTGGAACTAAAGGAAAACTATCAACTAACTCTTAAGTACAGGTAATAGTTCAGTCCTAAAACTTCTGCCGGGTGCAGTCAGAAGAGGGGGATGCCACAAAAAATTCATATGTGTTCCAAAAACGGACCTCCCAGAAATACCTAGGAAGAAATATGATAAAAATACTGATGTAATATGAGAAATGACACTGTGGCTACTGACGGCTAATAAGATTTACAGGAGCAAACTAAAAATAAATTATATTCATTGCCTTCAGTTAGGCCCCAAGAATTAACGACTTTACTAAACGATTCTTTTACTTACTTACTTACTTACTCCTGTGGCCACTCCGAAACCCAGATGGTTTTTTGACCTCGGCCATCAATGTCTCTCCTCCCCAACTTCCCTCATAATCTTGAGGTCCACTTCCAGTTGTAGCGACCAATTGCGTTCTTAAAATCCTTTTGTGCCCCTTCCACCATGATCTCTCCCATCGCCATTCCTAGGTCTGCCCAATGGCCCTCGACTCCCTCTGGTAGTTCCCTCGCCCACACCACACACCCTTCTTTTATCATTTTATCTTCTCCCCTACTCTGGGCAACATAGGCCCCCAATCCACATCTCATTCTTTTACTTCCTGATTCAAGTGCAATCACATCGGGATCTTGGTATAAGTTCTCTTAATTCCGTCTGTTCTTACCTGATCCGCCATATGTCTCCTTCTTTGAAACTGGTCCAAAAATTCTTCTTGAGATATTTTGTGTTTCAAAGGGTTATTAACTTTTTTTTGGGATTTCTTTGTGAGTGCCCTATTTACTTCTGACAATCCGTACATTCCCAAAAAACTGGCAAGATTCATGGTTTTGTAAATTTCTTTAATTTAACTTTCCATCATTAATGGTTTGCTTTTGAGAAGTTTTGCAAGGGCTCCAGTATGTTTCTATCTGGCTGCTCGGCTAATCTATCATTTGGACTTCCAAACTTCTTCTCTAATATGTTCATGTGTTACTCGTCACTCCTAAATACTCTAAATTCCTTTGTAGCCTTGAATTCATGGGTTGAGTAACTTCTAGCTTTTTCCTCCTTCCTGTTCCACTTGTCTTTCTGCTTATTTTCATGGTAGTGCATCTTGTCTTTCGTTTACTTGTAATCCTAGCTTATTTTGCAGCCCTCAACTAAAAAAAGGCTTCATACTTAGTCTGTTTTAAGTCCCCTCTCTTTCTCTCAAGCTAGAATTGGCTTACATCATCTGAAAATGCCAGGATATTGAACTTATCTCCCAACTTTTACATCCTTTCAGAGGCATCCCCTTTATCTTTTTCTAGTGCTTTCTTCCAGAGCAAAGTTTTTTTGAATAGAAATTGGTGATATTCCATTCACCCTATGCCTCACTCCTGTATTTATATTAAAACAAAGTTTGTGTACTTGCCTTTCCAACCTGTACTTTTCCTTTGGAGCTGCTTACCGACAGAGTCTTGCTTAGACATCAGTTTTTAGTTTTGGGGATACTAAACCTTTTCAAAAATGTTCCATAGACGTACTGTCCTAGAGATACTATTGTATGCTTTTTTAAAGTCTATCAAATTAATTATATACAGAATCCTTATTGTATTTCATAGGTATTTTAGAAGCTAGCTCTTTCATTATAAATATCTGGTCTATTTGTAGATCTTTCTTTCATGAAGCCTGCTTGATGATCTTTCAATGTTTCTACAAATACAAAAGAATGTTCTATAGAATGAATAAGATTCTTCCCAATAAAAAAAAAAAGGGGTTTTAAACCAAAACCCCAGGGTTGTTTATAAGATGAAAGAGGGAAGAATAATACATGAAACCTAGAGAAGTTACTCCAAGGTCTGGGAAAAACTATTTTCAAAAAGATCCTTTTAAAATTCGG
>NW_025789404.1:0-6428 GCF_021130785.1 Homalodisca vitripennis
AAAACCCTTTTATCTAATTACCCCCCTTTTCTGGTGAGGGAAAAAATTTTTGGTTTTTGTCAAAAGGTCTACTTTTTTTTCCTACCCCGAAATTTGTTTCAAAGGGGGTTTAGTCGAGGACACTTTAAATTTTGCACGAAAAGGTACGCTTTTAAACTTTTTTTTTCCCCAAACTCACAAATTTCTGAACCTTCAAATCTCCCTTTGAGTGTTTGGGAAAAAATTTAAAGAGCAAAGCGACTGGGAGCCTCCCCCTTTTAAAAAAACTGATCATCCCGTTTGAGCAATTTATTAATTTTTATCCTCTCAAACTTGTCAATTTTATCTTTCCAAAAATTCTTTTTAAAAATATAAGAAAAAAACTTAAAAAAAAAAAAAAATTTAAAAAAGCTTTTAAATCGCTAAAAAAACAATAACGATATTATTTTCTACCAGCAAGACAAGGGTAACAAAATTGTAATTAAAAACTTTAAAATGATTACTGTAACGAAGAAACAGAGACAACTGGCTGATGAAAAAAACTTATCAACTGCTGCAAAACAGACCCAAACCCAAAAGAATTTAACGAAAACCATAAAATCTTTTTTGGAACAACGGGGAAAAAAGACGAAGATTTATCACAGAGAACTAAAAGGGCATACTAACCCCAAAATTTCCCCAAAAACCCACCAACATTTTATACATTCCGAAAATTAAAAGGGGATGTCAGACCCCCACCAGGCCCCCAATTGTTGCCAGTTATGGAAGCCCGACTGAAAAAATTTTAGGTTACATTGACGCCCAACTGCCCCCTTTTTTGTAAAACTACTTCCATCTTATGTTAAAAATACAAAAGGGATTTTTTTTTAAACTCTCCAAAATTACCCAAACCTTTACCAAATAATTTAATCCTAGCCAAAAATTTATTTTCACATCACTATAAAACGAACATCCCCCCTGATGAAGGCATAAACGCAACTAAACTTTTCCCTTGTTTCCCCGATCAGTACATTCAAACCCCCCTACTTTTTTCCCTTTTTTAACAAAATTTGAGTTTATCCTAACAAGAATGTTTTAAATTAAAAAAATTTTTTTTTATTTACAAAAAAAAAGGTACAGCCATGGGAACACGAATGGCACCCTCTTATGAAAATCTTTTCATGGGCTTCTTTGAAAAAAATTTCTTAAATCCCCAAAAAAAACTACCTCGGGATCGGGGTATCTTTTTAAAAAGATGATATTTTCTTGATTTTGGGAACATGGTGAAAAAATTCTCCTTAAAGATTTTCTATATTCCCTAAAAAAATTTTCAACATTAAATTTCATTTGGGAAAAAATTTTCCCCACACAATCTTACATTCCTAGATTTTTTATGTTTTTTTTAGAAGAAGGCTTTCTTAAAAAAAAAATTTTCATTTAAAAGGGATACCAACACATGAATTACTTAAATTATACTAGTTCCCCATCCTACACATGTAAAAAAAAGTTTTCCCAAAAAGTTTAGCCATTCGAGCAAAAAATTTTTATGTAGAAAAGAGTCTATTTCACAAATTATATTAAAAAATTTAAAAAAACACATTAAAAAATTTTAAAAATTTTTCCCAAAAAAATTGAAAAAAAAATAAAATTTAATGGGGTCAAAAAATTTAAATTTTAACAAAAAAAAATCTTTTCCCCTAGTTAAAACCTAAATTTATCCCAAAATTTTCTACCCGGACTTAACAAAATAAACCCTAAAATTTAAAAAACGGGCTTTCCCATTTTTCTACAGTAAATCATCGGGAAACTAAAGTATATTTTCAAAACCATTAAATTTAAAAAAAAAACCAAATTTAAAAATTTGCTGTCCAAACCCAAATTTTTAAAAACCAAAAAAACGAAGAGGGAAAAATTTTTTAAAGGTTGTAAACCCCGTTTAAAACCCCCTGTTGTGGTACGTGCAAAATTATGTCCTCTAGTCAAAAAATTTTTAGTAGTAACATAACGAAATAAAACGTATCCAATTAAAAAAAACAATTGATTGTAATTCAAAATAAATTTTAAAAATATCCAAACTAAAAATTTTAATTTTTGTAAAAAACAATATATTGGCCAAACCTTAACCCTTTTTCGTATAAGAAAAAAAAAGGTCACCGTTACAGTTTGTTTTTTTTGGGGATGACAAAGCCCCTCGGGTGTACATTCCAGGAACATAATCAGGCAAAATTGAAAAATTTTTTACAAATTAAAAGGCATCAACAATGTTCCATTTTTAATGCCAACGAAAAAATAAAAAGGTTTAATTTTAGAAGGAGCGAAACTGCCCCATCAAATTGTTTTAAAGTCGAAAAATTTTCCCTTTTGGGTTTTAACCCTTTTGTTAATTTTCAAAAATTTTTTTTCTCTTTGGTATTTGTGATGAAACATAAACTGTGAGGGGGGTTTTTCCCCCCGTTTTTTATTCTTTTTTCAGTTCATTTTCTTGGGTTTTTATTTAGTTTGTTTAATTTTTTAAATTTTTTAAAATTTTAAAAACACATTTTTTTCTGAAGAAATATGCTGACATACAAAATTCATAAACAAAATTTACCAAAAAAAATTTGGGGGTTTTTTTTAAAATTTTTTAGAAAAAATCATATTGATATATTTTAATTAAATAAATATAATATTTATATATAACTTAAAGAAAATTTTTTTAGAAAACCTTTTTTAAAAAACACCCAAATTTACTAAATAAAAAGTCGCCTCATAATAAATCTTTTTTCTACGATAAGAATTCTAATATAAAGGAAAAATTTTTTTAAGCATTGCTAGATTTTAAAAAGAAGAGATAACTACTTTTTAAAAAAGTAAGAATAATAAAAGGGGTTTTTTTTGTTTAAAGAAGTATTTTCAAAAATTATAACCCTTTTTTTAAAATTTTTTAGTGGGGTTTTTTTTTTTTAATTTTAAAAAAATTATTTTATTGGGGAAAAAATTATAAAATTGCATACAAACCCTCCTAAAAATTTAAATAATAAAAAGGTGGGGGTACACTTCATTAAAAAACGCACACAGTCAAATGTTTCTTCATTCACTTCATCTTCATTCTCTTAAAGAATTTTTTTTGTGTCAAAAATGTGGGGGTTTTTTTAACACATTGTAAAATTTTTTATAACAATGAGACTATTTATTTTTTAAAATGATGTTTCTATTGTTTGAATAAAGGGTATTTGAAATTGAAAAAAATTTTGCCCCCAAGGGAAAATACTAAAAAAATAAATGTTTTTAAAAATTTATAAAGCTGTCAACATTTCTTTTTATAACTTAGTATTTCGCTTTAAAGAAATTTTATAAAATTGTCAATTTTAAATTTCTTTTACCCAATTTATCTTTCAAAAAGCCTAAAATTTACATTATCAGAAGGGCCCAAAAAAAAAATAAAACAAAAATTTATATTTGGGGGTTTTTTTATTATCTGTACCTTTTTAAAAAAAGCTAAAATAAGCATGGGAAAGGGATGGGGGAAAATTTCCCCCTTTCGTTTGGGTTAGTCATTTTAGAAAAAAATCTAACCATCTGTTAAATGTTTTTAAAAATTTTTGGGGGGGGGTTGGGGGGGAAGTTTTTCTTTTGTCTTTTTTTTCGGATAGTAGTTTTTTAGCTTCGGTTTTAAAATTTTTTTTTTGGGGTTTTTAAAAATTTTCGCAAAAAGATGGAAGAGGGTTTTTAAATGCTTAAAAATAACATCTAGATTTTCATTGGGTGGAAAGGATTTTTTTCCTTTTTTAAAACCAGTAATAAAATAACATATAAAATGCCAAATTTTAAAGCTTGCGTATATTGCCCAGATGACACTATTTTGTAGATAAAAAAAATTTTTCCAAATAATTCAGTGATAAGCGGTTTGCCTTCACTACATTTAGCCATACTAACTTATCAGCACTATTATTTTTAAAACCTTTTCAGTTTTCAGTTGATAAGGATTTATAAACTGATTTTTAGATACTGAAATCAAAAGTCAGTATTAGTTTGCAAGTATTGTTAATTTAACAAACCTTTTTAGTTTTTTTGTTGGGACTCTAAAACAAAAAAAAGTAAAATTTTAGAACTAATGGAACAAATTAAACAAAATATTAATATTAATTAAAAAAAACTACACAAAATAAAAAAAAATACCCTGGGTTTTTGGGTCAAAATTTACAAGGTTTCAAATTGTTGTAACCCAAAAATATTAGATCTCACTTATGAATTGTAATTGAAACAAAAAAATTATGGTTTGGTTTTGTGGTTTCAAATTAAAATAATCTAACTGTACAAATTTACATCTTTAATACATTTTTTGTAAACTCCAAAAACATTAAAAATTTTTAAATGAACACAATTTGTTGTGTTTTTAGTTCTTTTAAAAGTGTATTGTTTTTTTTATGATAAAGTAGATATTGTGTTTGAGCATATTTCCCTTTGACCCGAAAAAAAATTTTAAAAAATTTCTAAAAAATTTATTATTATTTTGCATAAAATTTTTCTTTTTTTTCAAAAAGAAAAAAAATAAATAATGGGGCCATACCAAAGAGTTTTTTTAAAAAAAATCTTACATCCGTTTTTATATAAACAAATATTTTTATTATTATTTTGTTTATATATTTCTTATAATAGTTATTGACTAATTACGGAGTTTGGTTTTTTTTAAATTTTTAAAAAAAAACTACTTTTTCACTCCTTTTCCGTTTTTTTTACCTTTTTTTTAAAAATTACAGAGTTTAGACAACTATTTGCTCTTGAACTGTACAATGTAATTCTTAGAAAATATGTTTAAAATAAATATATAGATTTCTTTTAAAGCTTATTTTTAATGTTCACATTTGAATGAACTACACAGTAATAAAAATTCTGTTTCTTTGTTTGCGTTTTTTCTGGTATTTTTAAGATGTATTTATTTTCAAGTTGGTTTATTTGATTTATATACATTTAGTTACTCTCCTTAAAATGGGTTTACATTTTAGTAAATATATTAATGTTAGTACCAAGAACTGTTTAGTATTTACCGTCCTTGGGTTTTTATAGATATATTCAAAGCTAAATTGAACTGCATTAATGATAAGTGATTTCCTTAGAAAACAATGATGTAGAGACTTTTCTTATCACTTTGTTATATTGAACCATCCAGCAATAAGTATCACTTTAGTGAGTTAGGAACAAAACACTTTTCTTATTTAATTTCTCTTTGTAGTATATAATAGCAACTGCTGTTTAAAAATTAATTAATAGTAGTCTACATGCAGATTTTTATTTAAATTTCAATATGTTCTTAAACAATAAAGAAATAGTTGTTAACAATCTTTAACAACTCATCTTCAAACCATCTAATCTTTTGGATATATGTTTTGTTTAACTTTATTTCAGTTACACAGTTTTAGGTGCTGTGTTGCTGATCAATATATAATCTATATGATATGTTTCAGATGGACATTGGGTTTGTTTCGAGAAGGAAACCGCAGGGACTTGGAAGTGGCAGACCTGTATGTTCCACTCAAGGAACACACTTCCAATGTGCTCGGAGATAAGATCGAGAGGTCAGTAAACCATTATGCTACTCAGTATTAAATATTTTGGAAAAGGTACTTTGTCAAGTTATTAATAAAATAAATAGATTATAAATAAATAGTAATACATGTTTGTACTTCTCTTATTTACTATCTATTAAAATATTTTCAGTGCTAAATTTCAGATTGTGTATCTTATATGCTTATCAACATTTTCCTTTTGTTTGAGATGAGCTCTAATGAAGCTCTTTTGAATCAGTCCCAAAATAATGACAATGACATAAGATATTTATTGCCGTTGATCATGTTATACAATGAAATAGACATTGTCAATACAATTTTAGTATTAAACATACTATATAGAAACAAACCATTATTGAAAACCACAAAACAGATTTAAGAGACTCAAAAGACATTTACCTTACAGCTGTAAAATAAATATATGTTTAAAATTAAAACCCAATGATTTAAAACTGAATATTGACATCCATATTTAAAAACTCGTCAATTGAATAAAATGGATTATTTAAAAGCCACAAATAAAATTTTCTTTTTAAATTAGTTATGGAGTAACATGAGCAATTTCTGGAAGCTTGTTAAAAAATCTTACACAATTTACCATATGGGATGTTCCAAATTTGGTCAGTCGATTTTGAGGAATGTCAAGCTTATTTTTATTTCTGGTGTTGTGTGTATGAAATTGATTTCTAAGAAAAAGTTTCTGAGGTTAGCTTTAGTGTAAATATAATATGGTAAATGTATGAGATTAATAATGGTAGGTATTTGTAATTGTATAAATAGGCCTTTGCAATGATCTAATGGTGCAGCATAACAAATGGTTTCTAATAACCTTTTTTTAGATTATTAACAGATCTGGCACTGCTACAGAATGGCCCCATAAAATCAAACCCTAAGCAATAGTGATTGGAATAATCCAAAATACGC
>NW_025789405.1:0-8240 GCF_021130785.1 Homalodisca vitripennis
ATACAAACGCCGTTATAAAACCTTTTTTTTTTTAAAAATTTTTCAATATGACATTGTCACTCAGGCTTAAGGAACACAGCGGGATTCCCCCTTTTAAACATGGCTCAACTATTGATTTTTTAAACCACCTGAAACCCAAAAAAAAAAAAACAAATTTTTTTTATCAGGGAAAAAACATTAATACGTTTTTTCTTTTAAAAATTTTTAATAAAATTTTATTTTCAAGGTTTTCCCCTTTAACCAAAAAAAATTTATTAGTGCTGGAAGTACACGCTTTATGACGGGTAGTTAAGTATCAGGGCAGGCTTAAATCAAAAAAATTTTGTTTTCGGGTTTTTTTAAATATTTTTTTTAAAATTTTAAAATGGGAAATAAAATAGTCAGTAAATATTAGTTATTTCTCTTTCTTAAAATTTCTAGACGGGGGCAGACTAGTGCGATGTAGGTCCAGACACAAGACATGAAAAAAAATTTTAATTAGCCCGGGAAAGTGTTTGTTTTTTGGTTTTTAAAAGGGTTTCATGATATGAAGACGGAAAAACCTAAATTTGTACGAACTAAAATTAGGGTTTTTAAAGGGCAAAAATACTGAAAAATCCCAAAGGGAAAAATGAGGTGAAGCTCTGGAAACCTGGAATAATTTTTTTTGAAAAGTAAAATGCCAATAACAAACACTAAATCTATTATATATTTTATAATTTTTTATAAATATATATATTGTATATACCCGAGTAAGTTTTATTCCTGACAAAACCTGGAAAAAATTTTTAAACGGCCCGAGATATCTATGCCCCAAACCCTTGCCCCAAACCCTATTATAACATATGTTTTTAAATTTTTCAAGTTGCTGAACATTTTCCCCCCCCTTTTTTTAAAGGGGGGGAAAAGGGGGGGCAACTAAATTATTCAAAAAAAAAAAAAAAAAAACCCCCTATCAGGGAAACCCCCTCTTTTTAAAATTTGGAATAAAAAAAAAAACCCAATAATCCAAACTGGGGGGTCTCAAACGTTTATCGTAACGGTTTTTAAATGACATTTTTACAACAATAAAATCAGAAACGTCTCGTCCTGTTTACCGTAAAAAATAGTCAACACTAACGAAAATTTTCAAAAAAACAGTTACCGTTTTAATGTAGCATGTTCAAATTTTTTCCCCTTTGGGCGTTTGACATGTGCTAGATTGTGTAAAAACTTGAACATAATAGGGGTTTGTATTTGAATATTTTTAAAGTTGCCCCCCCTTTACTCAATTGAAAAAATTTGCCCATAAAATCGCTAAAATAAACTTTAGAGACCCTCTATTTGCTTTATTGAAATTTCTTTTTTTTTTTCCCCTTTTAAAAATGAGTGGTCACATGATAGGGGGTTTGTATTTGAAAACTTTTTTTTTTTCCCCCTCTTTACCCCCCTTTAGAAAAGGGGGAAAAATTTTCGACAACTTAAAAAAAAAAAATGTTATAATGGGTTTGGGGTTTCAAGGTTTGACTAGATATCTGGGGCCTTTTAAATTATATCCAGGTGCCCCAGGACATAAAACTCAATCTGAAATATATATTTTAAAATAAAGTTTCATATAACAAAAAATTTAATTTTCAAAGACATTATAAAACATATTTTTTTAATTCATAAATAAAATATAATCTACTACTTAAGGCTTTTAAAATTTTCCCTTGGGTTTTTGGTTATTTCAAATCTAATTTTCGTTTTTTTTGGGAAAGGTGGAAATTTTTCTTAATACGTGTAAAAAATTAATTTTTTAAGAAGTTATGCATACACAATTGTTTGTAATTTTTTAGTTTTAAAAAGAATATGAACCAAATTTTATTTCCACTTACTAAACCCAAAATGTAAGATCTGTTTTTTTCTCCACAAACCCCCCCAACTGGCAAAACGCCCCCATATCGGGGGTTTTTGCGCATCCTAGATGGCAGCCCCCCCAATATCGGGGGGTTTTTAAAACGTCTTTTAATTTTTCAATATTTTCGTACTTAAAACACATCAAAGAGTATCGGGATTTATACCAATCGAAAAAAGGAAGGTTCAGTTTTTTGAAAAAAATACACTAAAAAATAATTTTATCGTTTCGTTTTTACTCCCCTAAATTTTTTTAATCTCTGAAACCCGTTTTTTTTAGATTCCCCCCCCGTACCGCCTTGTTGCGCGGCCCCAACGATGAGTCCCAAATGGTTTATTCGGGTATTGTTATTTCGTCAGCTCCCCGGCTTTTTTGTCTGGTTTATTGTTTTTTTGAGTTTGGGGTTTTAATGTGGTTTTTGTATATACACAATAATAGTAAGTTTTTTGTGCGTGTTTACATAATGGATTGTAATTTCCGCGAAACGTTCAAGTGACTTTTTGAGAACTATTGTACATTGATATTAATCGAAAGAGGAAAAGGGTTTAATTTTTTGTAAATAATACACTAAAAAAATAATTTTTTAAAAACGTTTCGTTACACAACCATTTCGTTTTATAAAACTCTGAAATTTTCGTTTCCATTCTCCCCCCGTACCGCGCTAGTTGCGGGGCGCAGCGATGGGGGCAACTGGGGTTTATTCGGCAAATTTTTAAATTTTTCACTTTCATGGTGTTCTGTCGGGGTTTTTTGTTTTTTGAGTTTTTGTAATGATGGTTGTGTATATGACACAATAATAGTAAAATTTTTTTTGCGTGTTTACGTAATGGATCGTAAATTTCCGCGATCGTTCCAAAATGCCATTCGGAACTAGTTGAACATGAAATAAGCAACGATGAGGGTTCCGATTTAGACATTTAATCAGAACATAATTAATAAAATATATAAAAAAAAAAATAAAAATTGAAAATTAAAAATAAACTAAAAGTTTTTCAAGATTTTACAAATCCAAGTGGGCTTTGAAGTGCTTACTTTTGTTGGGAATAGCACTTTCGAAGTCCCGTGTATGAATTTTGTATTGTTTACCACAGTAAAAAAAAAAATAAACCCTTTTAAACTATTTGTTGTTTTATTTTTTCTCAGAATTAAATGCTCTTCCTTTGCAAAATTTTTTGGAAATTTTCATATCACTAACAACAACAAATTTTTCAAATCAAAAAAATTTTAAACCCAACTTTTTTTTTAAAAAAAAAAAAAAAAATTTTTTGAAGAGTTAGAGTAAGGGTATTTTTTTTTTTTAATTTTATTATGTGAAAAATGTTTCCTTAACAATGCGAATAAATGAATATATAATTTTTATATAGGTACTTTATAGTAAACATGTAAAAAATTAAAAAAAATATGAGCCAATGTATGAAGTTACTAAAACACTCTGCCCCTGAAAAGAAATATGAACCCCCAGTTCCCAAAAAACAAACTGACCCAAACCACTTATTGTAGAAAAAAGGGGTTTTTAGTAACAATTATCCGTTGGTAAGGGATTTGTGCAATTAATGTGAGTGCGATTTATGAAGATCCCATTAACTTTCACTTAATCATAAATTATGTAAACAATAAAAAAAAATAGTTGTATTAGGATATTATGAAACTATTTTAGGGAAAAAATTCAAACCATGCTATGCACACAATCTCACACTTTTTTTACTGTGGGAAATTTTTTGGAGCGTCGGGAGTTTTTTTAATCACCACAGAATATCAGTTTATTTCAAAATCAATTAAATTTCTTTTGTTTTTTTATTATTAAGATTTGCCTTTCCTCTTTCATTTCCTGTATGTGGGGGTTAAATTGAATTGTTTTTTTTTGTTATTGATTTTGTTTGTTACCAAAGTTTGAAAAACTAAAAGACTAAGAAACAAACTGTATAAGTTTTTTGGAATTAAGCTTTATCATTAACACGAAAACTTTTTTAAAAAGGTCAATTAAGGAAAGCCCCCTTAACCCAACTCTTCCTTTTGGGCTGCAATTCTTCCAATGATTTATCTAACTGCCTATTGTAAAGTATAAAACTTAAAAAGATCTATTCATACTTTTAAAAGCGTCTTAAAAACAAAAATCATTTGAATAAATAAAATTAGAGCAAACATATATAATCACTAAAATGTATTAAAAATAAAAAAATTTAACCCCGTTAATTTACATCATATTTATGTTACTTACAAATAACAAACACATTTTTTAAAACAATATAATTAAATATTTTTTCAATCCCTTTTATACTTTTTTATATAATAAAATTTAAATTTTAAAAACGTAACAATAAAAAACCCTTTAAACAACCCGGGGGCAGTAACGATAAAAAGAACGTCTTTTGTGAGAGTTTGGAGGCAGTTTTTTTTTTACGTTAGCTTTTTGGGGAGGGCCCGTAACTTTTCCGCTATCAGTGACTGATAATGTTAGTGACGCACCGTGCTCTATTTGTAGCCCCGTAAAATATTATATTTACCGACAGAAACAAATGTTCACCCTTAAGGGTTTTTTTACAAAAACGTTTATACTGTAAAACCGGGGGCCTTTAAATTCACGGGTTATATATGAATTAATAATAGGGTTTTAGTGAAAAATTAACTATGAAAAATACTAGTTAATAACATGCTAGAAATAAATACAATGTTAAGCGCTTTTGAACCTAGAAAATTGCTTTCAATATTTGAATATCAGGACTTCTTTGATTATGTAAATTGCTTTTACCGAAAAAAAAATATAGTAACTTACATATGTTATAATGAATTTTTACGCTCTCTTGGATACATAAAAATTGGGACATTTTGTATTTTTTATATTTGAGCCCCTTTTCAGAAAAATTATAATTTTAAAAATAAAAAAAAATTATGTATTCAAATTGTAATTGTTATAATTTAAAATGCAACTGTTAAAAATGTAAAGGGTAAGAAACAGATGAATGTGAAAAAACATTCATCGGGATATTAAAAAAAAATTAATATAATTGTTGAGTTTACTCCAGTTTTTGTTCGTGGGAGTACCCGATTCCTGATGCTGCACTCAGAGGGAATTTAACTCTATGACGGCTCTGAAAAAAATAGGATTGTACTAAAAAATACCATTGAATAAAAAACTTTAATTTTTTTTAAAATTTAAAAGTAATAAATGAAGATAGGGAAAGTATTGTCAGAGGTAGCTTTTATATAAAAATGGTTTTAGGATAATATTGCATAATGATTTTAAAATTCCCATTATTGGAAAAACATTGGTTTTTAAACACCAAGGCAATAAGTCATTAAATTTTTATTAGGCAATAATTAAGAGAAAAAACCTTAAAATTTCTCAAAATTTCTAACCATTTGAAATACTGGTAGTCGGAATTCTGGAAATCTGGGAAAATATATCCTTTTTTAAATAAATTAGCTCAAATTAATCAAACCCTTCCTGACACAAACTTATTTTGTACTGTCATGTAGAATCTTTGTATACAAATATTCCTACAGGAAAGATGGTCCCCAAACGCTGCCCAAAAAATTTCCTTGAAATTTAAAAACCCCAAAAGAATTTCCAAAAACCCAGTACTAATTTTTATTCTCAAACTTATGACCATGATCTTAACCTTAAATAATTTTTAAAATTTTAAGACCAAAATTACCCTTTAAACAAAAGGAACTGCTATGGCAAAAAGGATGGCTTTCCCTTTTTATGCCAATCTTTTTAAAGGGACTATTGGGAAAAAAATTTTTTAACCCGTCAAAATTATAAACCTCTAATTTGGTTCAGGAAAAAAGATGATAATTTTTTTAATAAGGGGGGGGATGGTATCAAAGAAAATTAAAAGACTTTCTTTTTTAAAACCCAATAAATTTTTTGCATTTTTAAAATTTTCATGGTCCCCATCTCCCCAGATTCAGTAACATTCTTGGATACTGATGTAAATTTTTTGAAAATCACAATTTGAAAACCCAAAAAATTCCCCCTTTTTAAAGACAGTAACAAAAGCAATATTTGCAAATTTTTTCCCCTGCCATCCAGTTCAAAAATTTAAAAAAACTATAAACCCCAAAAGTTTATCAATAAGAGCAAAAAAATTTTTTGTAGCCAAACAAAACTAAATTCCATAACTACAAAAACCCCGACTGTCCCAAAGTACTTTTTGAAAGGGGGTATCCAAAAAATCTTGTTGATAGACAAATCAAGAAAAAAAACCAAAAATATTTCTAGGCAAAATTTAAACCTAAGATCCTAAATTTATCACCCAAAAATTTTTTTCCCGGCCCTTTATAAAATCAACAAAAATTTTAAAGGTTTTTTTTCCTATTTTGGAATCTTCCCCTGAAAAATAGAAATTTATTTTCAAAAACCCCCCCCAAAATAAATTTTTAAAAAAAAAACCCCCAAAAAATTTTCAAAACATTCTCTCTAGACCGAAATTAAAGTATGGGAAAGGCCCAAAAACAAAAAGTAATAACTTTAAATTTTTAAAAAGGCAATTTCCTTTTTTAACAAGCCAAGATGCGGCATTTGAAAAAATGTTAATAAATTTAAATCGTTTAAAAGTAAACACAACTGAAAAAGAATAACCAAAATTTAAAAGGAAAAATTGATTGCAAATACAAAAAACATAATTTATCAACAACCTGTAAATTCTGTCCCAAAGACTATATTGGAAAAACCATCACTCCATTAAAAGAGTGAGAATAAACCCAATCATCGATTTGATGTTGCTCTTTAAAAATTTAAATGAGAGACCTTTAATCTGCTCATGGCCTTTCAACACAATCAAAATAAATTAGAAAAATTGCTTCAGCCAAAAAGGGAAATTTAAATTTTTTTAGAGCCAAACCCCAACCAAAATCCCAAATTCTGAAAAATTTTAAGAAATTTTTGAAATCGCACATAAATTTAAAAATTTTTAAAACCCAAGGCAACCAGAGGGGTTGAACCTAAAAATGATTCTTTTTTTCCTTTTTTAAATGACAAAAAAATTTTATTTCCCAAATTTTAAACATTTACAAAAAAATTCTACATACAGCGTTTGGGGAAAACTTGTTGTTTAGGGTATTTATTTGTTAAAATTTTTTTTTTGGGTTTAAATTGCCCCTTTTTTTTTTGGGTTTTTGAGTTCTTTTTTTTATTTTTTTAAATTCAGTGTGTTCTGGGAAAAAAGGGGGTTTTGTCAACTCGAAAATTAAACAAAGACACTGAATTTTTTATTTTTTTTGTTTACACTAAAAGTTTCTTCGAAGAGGGAATATATATATTATATTTTTTAAAAATATATAATATTTTATATAAATATATATAAATATATATAATATATATATATTCCAGACTCTCAAATTCAACAATATCACTAAATTTAAAATTTACCATAGGACGAAGGTGGATTTTTAAACGAAATTGAAGACCTGATGAAATTTTAAAGGCCCCCAACGTGTACAGTTTAAGTCTGGTAACTTACGGGTTTATACTTCCTATTGATTAGTAACACACCCGTTGCTTGAGCTAAATTGAAGAAACCTCCCCCCCCCCTTTTTCCCCTTTAACCCCTTATAAATTAAAATATCGGCCTTTGGGGCCTGGAAACCCGGGGTAAAGATATGTTTGGGAAAAAAATTACCTTCGGGTGCCTTTTCAAACCATAGAAGTTTTTCCCGGGAAATTAAAATCTACGAGAATCCGATTTTGAGGTTCCGGACCAAGGAGTTTTTTGCTCCCAGCCTCTAAAGTTTTGGTCACTTTGGGAATTTCCGCATAAAAAAAATATTCAGTAACTGAAATATTCAGAAGCATTTATAATTTTGGCTTTTATAACTTCTGTGCTTCTAAATTTTTTTTTTGGGCTTTTCTGAGACTTGGAATGTTTTCCCGGCTGTTCAATGGGGCCCTTATACTCCAATAAAGCTTTAAAAAAATTAAAAAACATTTTAGCTCTTTTGAAAAATAGCATCTTCTGTTTTTGAAATATATGGGAGTTTCTTGTCAGTTACAAAAATCAAACAATAAAAATGGAAACACTGGCTTCTGAAATTGGGGCCGCCTCGGGAGCTTTATTGTTTAAAACCCACTAAACATCCTGAAATGTAGAGAAAATAAAAATTTTTTGATAGCTTGTAACCTTTTAAAAATTTTTTCCTATAAAAGAGTTCCCGGGTCTCCTGACTGTAAAGAATAAATTTTTTTTAAAAGAAATTTTAAAAGGTTTTGGTTTGTTATAGTTTGCGGGAAAGCGGCAACTATAAAAATTTTGGTCACTATGGACTATTCGCCAGCTGAATCTTCTGGCTGTAATAATTTTTCATCCTTTTTCATGGTTTTTGGTTTATGAAAACTTTTAGTTATCACAAACAAACCGGAGATTAGAATTTCCCTCCAGTGAGA
>NW_025789406.1:0-7760 GCF_021130785.1 Homalodisca vitripennis
TTTTGACAGATTTATTCAAATGTTTTTCTTCAAAATCTTTTTCACAGCCAAAAAAAGCTTTTTGATGTGCACTTTCATTTAAGAATTTTTCAACCGACTACTCATGACATGTTGAGTCACTATTGGTACATATAAGAGTAACATTTTATGTCTTATGTTAAATGTACATATTGTAAACTAGTAAATCAGGTTTAGCCATATTTTTACTATTTTACCATTCTGTACTCTAATATTAACTACATTGGAAGTCTGGCTCGCTATTTTGCTGTTTTTATAGCCCTGGTCTGCATAAATTAATTGGTTTTCAGATTTTTTTTTTAGATAACTGTTTATATATTATGTAATATGATATTATATTTTCTTGGAAAGTTCTTATCTTTCCTCATGTAAATTGATTGTGTAAAAACTATATTCCTATAAAATGCTAATTAATTTTTTTAATATTCTTTTCCAAAAAATTACATTTATTTTTAAGAAAAATAAATAACTTCCCGCATGTCTTGTGTTACTTGATAACACTAACTTTTGAATAAATAAAAAAAGTAATTTTAATGTTTTATAGGCATTTACTATATACCTTTTTTACAAATAATTATTTTAATTGCCAAAAAAATTCACATTATGCTATAAAAAATTTTGTTTGTTGTCGTAGACAGACTGGGAAGACGATGCGCCTGGCACACGTCAGTGGATATAACAAAAGCCTCAAGCGTGTCTGAAGTAGTAGCGCCTAGCGGGAATTTTTCATGTACTAACCCATTAAAGCTGGCTTTCTAATGCAGCAAGACGGCACTCGAATATCACTCGAGCAACTCTGTATATCACTCGGCAAATAGCTGTGCTCGAGTCACAGATCGAGTGCCGGCAAGGGGTTTATTCAATGGCGCTCGCGTATGGCAATCGAGCGTAGACTCCGAATGTGTTAAAAACAATCTGTAATAAAAGTTTCACTTACAATACAAAAATTCTTCTTAGATATCAGATAACAAAATTATATACTGGCAACAACAGCAAAACTTAGTAATGATTAATCAATTGTTAGTATTTTTATAGTGTTTTATTACAATATTTGACATATATAGGAGTTTTTATTGCCTGTTATTTTATAGTATCTGTAGTTTAAATAATTTAAATTTATTGATTGTGTAAAAATATTTAGTCTAACCAAATTTTTGGTCCACTAATGGTATGATCTGAATCATTTCTTATTCTATACAGCTGTGTACTCGGTATGTTACACAGGTAATATTGAAAAGCAGAGGGGTTCTGGAAAGCTCTGGATTTAATCCAGGAGTAAGTTTTTTCCAGAATCGGAGACTGTTAGAGATAGGTAAGTTTTATTTGTTAAATGGCAGGTTCAAATTTAGTTTTTTTTTCATTCGATTTGAAAAATGAGTAAAGGAACAAGGAAATCGTTCAGTTTCCCATAAGTGAGAAAATACAACCTTTTAAGTATCTTTTGTTGCAAGTGGCTGTGGATCGGTGTTGGCAATGATGACGATTTGAGTGATCTGTCTTTGAGCTATCTTGCACCATTTCTGAAAACATTTTCTTACTGTTGTAAATATTGTATTTAAAGCTGTTTTAGGTTTTTAAATATATGCTATAAACAGTTTTTTAAATTATTTTATCAGAAAATAATCTTTGTGTTAGTACATAAGTAATATGATTTTCAAACACTCGTGTTACATTTACTTGCACAGAAATGGCAAAAAAGGGGAAAATTACGTCTCTTACAAATACTTGATGTTAATCAATATTGTAAATAATGTAGGCCTATTACTGTTGTTTTCCATAGATTAAGAATTAAATTTAAAATTAAATTGGATAGATATTTGTCGCGGTGGGGCTTGTGGTCAAATATTTTTTAGCTACATGGTTTTCATTCAAACAAACTTGAAATTAAAATATTTAATTTTGTTAAGAAATCTGAGATTTCGGATTCAAGTGAATATTTATTTCTTTATGCACATGATAGTGGCTTGGCTATTAGGTTTTCGATGATGACGCTGGCATTAGATGAATAAAGGTGCAGGCAACAAAATTTGTTGAAGCAGACATTATGAAGTTAGTAAAAAGAAAATAATATTGCTTAAGTTTTATTGGCATATAGAAAATAGGAGGGAAATTTTCGCTATCAATTGTGTACCTAATATAAAATTTTTATCTGATTGATCATGTATTTAAATAAACCAACCAGGTGGTTACTTTTGGATATAGCCCCTTGTATATGAAACCTAAATTTTATTGTTTCCTTGTCCTTGTTTGCATTTTAATTCCATTACATTTGGATTCGATTACAATGCACCAATGCACATTGAGTTAGTACTCTCTATTTGTGCAGCCATTAGCACTCTTTCATCAGACTAATGATTGTCATTTAACCTATTAGTTGAATAAGTATGAGGATGTTTTTACATTTTAACTTTTTTTATGGTTACATACTATTTTTTTTTTCATAAATAAATAATTTATATCATCCTACAGGCTTTAATAAAGTGTAATTAGTTTACACAACTGTAATACTTTACTTGTAAAATGTGTAAGACAAAGTAGGTTTTGGGAGTGCCCTTAACCACAAGGGGAGTTTATAGAATTCTATTGTTGTGATTTTAAACTTTGAGTTTACATTAAATAAGATAACTACCATTCATCATAGTCATAAAATAAGAATAACCACGACCTTTTAAAATACAGTTTCTCACATTTCTTATGAGTGTAACAAACAGTTGTTGCCCCAATACAGTGGTTATTGAGTGCCTAATGAGAATTTTTAAGGAGATTAAAATCAAAACATATTATGCCTCATTTTAAATATATTTTTATGATTTACAAGCAACAGTTGTAATCATGTGAAAACAGATTTACAAGGCGTGAATTTCTATTTATAGTCATTTTATCATCATGCGTTACCTTTTTTTTGATAAATGTTAAAACTTTAAAAAAGTTATTTTTTAAAACTACAAGCAGTTACAGCTATTTCGTGTTTGGCATGACAATTTGTACAAAATATGTCTCTACAATATGTTGTGTAGCTCTGGTGTCTCTGGTTCTGGAAGAACACTGCTCTGATTGGAGAAATAGTGTTGCGTCTGCCAGAGGTGGTTGAGCCTGTGCTTGCGCTCTACTTCAGAGGGTCCAGTGCTATTAACTTGGAGTCTTGCCTTTGTCAACCAAACACAGCATGTTGGATACTAGCACCACCAAGCTTTGTCTATTTGGTAGGTCTCTTTATTTAATGGATCCCATTCAGAAAGTTTTATGTTTTATAGACAATAGGAAAATGTACTTTATTGTGCAACATATCTTAGAGGATCTGGCTTTAGCGTAAGAAAATATAACATCACATTTTAAGAACAAAATATTAGTTGTGTCAATATTATTACATGTTTATGTCAAAAGTTCTCCATGATAAAAATTCATTGATGGAATAGAATAGGTGTTTTCAACTGCCAGGTCTTCAATGTTTTCTTTATGTTTTCTTGGGACTTGATGTCAGCAGGCAGGCAGGTTGAACAACTTCGCTACCATATTGGTTGGTTTTTCTTCAAATTGAGCTGAATGGTGTTGGGGAAGAGTGAAGTTTGCAGCATTGCGAGTGTTGTTGTTGGGGTACGTCACGGCCACTGCGGGTGAAAGTTATTCTCATGGGCATACGTCTATTACACTGAGTATATTAGGGGGGATACTACAGTTAGAATTGACAGTGATCCAACAAAAGCAGCTCTACAACTGTCTCTAGACTGCATAAAAACCAGCTTGTTGTTCGTATGCAACTTCTTTTGTAAGATTACGGGTTCTTTGTTATATTTAATTGAACTTAGATATACCCCATAACTAAAATACCATACCTAAGGATGTGTTTTCACAAAAGTGCATATTAAGCAGTTTTTTGCCGTCTGCACATCACTAATTGTCTTTATTCTTCGGATTACATAAAGTCCAGAACTTAGCTTCCTGCAGAGACTGTCAACATGAGAGGTCCAATTTAGGATCTTGTGTTAATTATAAACACCTAGGTTACTTGGCAGCTTCTACTATATTCTATTGTTAGGTAGAGTGCCCAGCTTCAAGCTTTCGTCTTCCCATTATTAAATGTTGCAGATTTTGTTTTCATTTAGTACCAGGCTATTATGATGGCAGTACTGAGTGGATACATTCATTTGCTATGTACGTTGACACTTCAAGTGGCTCGGTTTTCCTAGTTAACTTAATAAAAGCACAGTATCATCCGCGTACATAATAGTGGTAGCAAATTCTTGCAGATACTTAGGCAGGTCATTTGTAAAAAGTACAAATAAAACAGGCCCCAGTACAGAGCCTTGAGGTACGCCTCTCGAGTTTGTTAGCAGGCTAGATCTCACCGAACGAGTCATACCATTGTCCGAATGAACCAGCTGAACCATTGTTGTCTATCAGTTAAATAGCTGTCAAACCAACTCGCTGAAATTCCAGAAATTCCAAGAGCTTTCAGTTTTGTTAAGGAGTTGTTTATGATCAAGGCTGTCAAATGCTTTACTAAAGTCTAATAAAACAGATGCACAGGTATTGCCATTTTCAAGTTGATCAATAATGTGTTCTATTAGACTAACTATAGCGGTTGACGTAGAACGTCCTTTGATAAAACCATGTTGCTGACTAGTTAGTAAATTATTTTCCAGGAGGTGAGTAACAAGACGAGTCAGGGCCACCTTTTCAAAAACTTTAGATATTGTTGATATCAGCGATATTGGTCGATAATTACTAGCATCAGAGGTGCTACCCTGCTTGAAAAGGGGAATAACCTTCGCCAATTTAAGCCTTGTTGGAAACCTCCCTTCTGCGAATGATCGGTTTATCAGTAGAGTTATTGGGTCCGTCAGTTCCATTACACAAAATTTCAGCAGCTTCGAAGATACCAAGTCAATTCCATAAGAACATTTTGTTTTTAAAGAAGATATGATCTTTATTACTTCGTCTGAAGTGGTAGGAAAGAGTGTTAAGGGTGGATTATTATTCTGAGCAGGTACAAGTAGGGGTGGTTTTGGATTAGCCTCTAGAGCCTTGTCTGCCGCTGTAACAAACCTAGAATTTAGGTAATCAGCGATCTGGGTAGAGTCAGTAATTTTCCCCAATACCGGATCCATTAATTCCTTCGAACTATGTGATATTTTTGTTTTCCTTTCATTATTTACTACTGCCAATAAGGCCTTTGACTTTTTTCTGCATGAAGAATTTTGTCTGTTACTTCTTTACGCCTTAACTCTTTAAGTCTTAAATCATAGGCTTTCTTTTTAGAGGCAGTATCTTGCTTATGAAATCAATTGACCAGTAGTGTTGTATACAAGCTGTGCTTGTAAAAAAACTTTACGTAGTCTTTCAGCCTCAGCATCTGTTATTTTATTTCTCCTTTTTCCTTTTACTCTAGATTTTTTTAGTGGGCAAGCAGAATTTATTATCATTCCCAAGGTGTTACTAAACAAATTGTAGGCTGTGTCTGCATCTATAGCAGTAATCAGATCTTCCCATGATTCTTGTTGTAGTTTTATTTTAATGTCCCTCATGTTCCTTTCAGAAAATTGTCGTTTTTCAGTCATCTGGGCTGTTGGTTTTACCTGCTGGTGGTGTAGCGTACAGAGCTGTGCCGTATGGTCAGAGATCCCCTCATCCAAAACTTCCACTGTTATTGTTTCATCTTCTACATTAGTACACACACAATCTATTGATGATTGTGAAAAAGGTGTTATGCGAGTGGATGGAAGAGAAATTCTGAACATACCACAGCTTCTCAATATATCCTCCAACAGCATGTTGTCTCTGTTAACGTTTAGGCAGTCTATGTTGATGTCCCCCATAACAATTATCGGACACCTCCATATCGGTACCACTTGTATGCATTGGGATATAATCTCAAGGGATTCCTCTAGGTTGCCTTGGTTTCTATAAATACCTGCAATGTACAGACACCGATCCTGAAGTTTTATCCTTATAAGGGCCATTTCACAAACCATCTCTACACTCTTCACTTCAATAGAGATTGGATCAATAGAGTTATTAGTGAGTTTTTGCAGAAAATACCCACACCTCCTTTTTTATGAAACTGCCGACAGAAATCAGCAATCAAAGTATAATCAGTCAGGTTAGTATTGTGCAGCTGGTCATTGCTCAGACCATGCTCAGTGAGGATTAGAATATCAGGCTCAAGTCGTTGAAGAAGATGAGTTATTATATCAATTTTGTTGCTGAGCCTGTCAACGTTTTGGTGTAGAATTTTGAAGTGTTCCTTGTTCAATTGGGTATGGTAAAGCTGTTTTCATTTTGAAATTGCTGAGGCCGGTCTTGTCTAAAAAATATTTGTCCTGTTCATCTTCTGCTCGTGGTGGGCTCCGCTGGCCTGATTCAGATGGAGATTGTTGGCTTATAGGAAGCCGGGAATTGAGCGTGAATGAATTAGACTCAATGCAATCAGCATTCGGCAATTGATTGTTTGTCATGATCGAAATGTAGTAATCAATGTTTGTGGTGTAGAACTCTTCTATACTCTCATCTTTAGTTCGTGATCTTGCATTCATCGGAAGCTTACTTATTACTGAAGCTTTAGCGACTCTGTGTGTGTCTAAAACGGACGTCATCTGTAAGGTGTTACCAATGTTTGGAATATTGCGGTTCAGTCCCGTGGATGCTTTAGCATTATTGTTACACATCTCAAATCCTTCTAAATTACACATGTTGTGGTTTTTATATTTTTGAGCTTGGAGAGACACACTAAAGAGGTTCTTTCCCTTTGCTTCCCGTCTAACTCCTGATTTCCTTTTGGTCCCTGAGGTAGACTTATTCAGGTAGAATCTAGAGGATCATCTTTATGTTTGCATTGTTGAGTAGATTTAGATCATTATTATTATTATTAGTGACTGACTGGGCATTAGCAAAGCCTATTACTCAAAAGAGTAAAAAGATTTCATTTTTGTCTGTCTCCCTGTTTGTCCGCAAAATCAAACAAACCTAAGACTTGAAATTTTGCATGAATCTTCATTTCTATGTAGCAAACACCGAGTTGGATGATGGTGCATGTCATCCATTGGATTTGAGCGTAAGCAAATATGATTACATTGGTCTTATGAGTAACCATGATGGAAACAACAAAATAGGAGAATAAATAAAATTTTTAAACAAACTAAATACAATTGTATAAACTTTTAGGATATAACAATTTTATTTGTTAAATAAAAAATAGATTGAAAATTCAATGATAACAGTAGTTGCAAAAGTGACAAGACTTGATTTCAGCGCACTCTAGCATTGTAGTTCGGAATAATAAATATTATCACTGTTGAGTTCCTGGTCATGAGGAATGAAATGATTTATGCATTGGCAAACATGGGCTTGGGGACTTATATGATAGTGCTTTAACTGGTGTGAGTTCTCTAGGGCCATCTTGAGGTGGGTCATACTGGAAATGTGAGAACATGAAAATTGCAAATAGGTCAAGCTGGTTCTATAGTCACTTTCCTGCAGGGTAGTGTGTGATCTCTCCTTAAGTTGATACCTGTTTTCTGAGATTGTGGGTCTGATTACAGAACATGGGCATTTGAGAGGAATTTCTGATTCTGAGAAAACATCTTTATAGAGTCGGTACTTCAGGAATGATCCACTCTGTAGATGAGAAATTGCTGAACACCTGCTTTTTGTCTGCTCTGCAATAGTAAGAGGTTGCACCATCTTTAGCTTGCTTTAACAAGGGTGGTGAATTTCCCAAGAAGAACTGATGTTTTCAGTGTTTT
>NW_025789407.1:0-6245 GCF_021130785.1 Homalodisca vitripennis
AGCAGTGTACCAATTTTCATTAGTGACCTTTTTTCTTTTGAATATGTTTTAAGTTAAAACCTTAGGATATTTTTGGGTAAGTATTCCCGCATACGCAAATTTAGTGATCATTTTATAGTAGTTGGGGGTAATTTACATTACAACAGCCTACCCCCCAGTTGTTTCGTTGCGTTAGGATGCTATTACACTTTTTCCGGGTTCTATCTCACCCCTGTTTATTGTGATGTAGGTATTAGCTTTTAGAGATTGGAGATATATTTTTTTTGGCAACGGATCAGCTCGGCATGCATACGGCGTTATGCCAATTGAAATTTAAAAAAGGTTTTTAAATTTGTTAAAGTGAAAAAATTTTGATTGAAAATATAACTCGTATAAAGAAATATTTTATTTATTTTATTATTTTCCAAAAAATAATAATATATTACTTCCATTGAAAAAAAGGTTCTGCTATTCACAATGGTCTGCTATTACAGCTAATAAAAATATATTTCAATTTTAATAAAAAAAACATTAGATATTATTTTTGCAGTTTTAAATAAATGGTTATCTGTATATACTCGTAGTGTTTTCCCAATGTATCTTGCAATTCAATAACAAAAATTACAGCAACATCCAAATTTCAGTATGTAGGATATTAAGACCCAGCATTTTAAAAAGAAAATCGTCGTCACAAACACTAACAGGGTTTAAAAAAGGTAACATTGTAAAAATTGTTATATTTACACAATGTTTGCCCAAACGTAAAGATACGATTATGAATCGAACTTTCCCAATAAATGTTTATACAGAGATTTTCATAATCTCGAATAAAACTTGATAGTAATACATTTTTTCGACACGTTAAGAAACTGTTATACTCTAAGTCATCTTCTAGTAATCTTTAATAACGCCGGTGGGGTTTTTGGGACATTCTGTAATAATAAAATAAGCAGGTACTTAAAGTTAAATTTAATATAAATATGAGTTAAGGATATATTTTGGATATACAACTTCATATATGTATATAAAGGCATGCATATATTTTCCCCTTAAATAAAATTCTTAAAAGATGTTAATGAAATATTTTTCATACTATAATATAATACCGGGTTTGGGAAATTAGTTTAAGGAAAATAGTTGAATTACAAATGGTAACCATTTATAGCACTTATAATTAGTTTTCGCTGCAGCGGTAGACAGTGAATGACGTTAACTAATATTTGACTCTGGCATATGATTCTTTTAAACTTTAACCCCCGTAGCCCAAAGGATAAAAGACAAGCGTCAAAAAGTCGTTCCATGTTACCAGAGTAACATTCATCCATTTAGTGTCGTAACATTTCTAGCAAATTGCAAATAAATAAAACATACGGCTTTGTTTAGAAACTAATCTTGGTTGGAATTTCGCTAATTTAAAGTGGGTTCGTGGCAGATTGCTTCAAAAGTTTCTGAATTTATGCTTTTTATGCCAAAAATGCCCTCGACAGTGACAATTAGATAATTTTGGAGATGTTTAAAAGAAAACCTTATGGCTGCCACCACATTAAATTTCACCCTCTAATTACAAAAATTGAGGGGGAGGATTTGATAACAAGTTCTTGTGGTTTTAGGTAGCATGAAATGCGCAACTGATTTTTAGGCGTGTACGAAACATCCATGTGTGCTTGCGTACACTCTAGTATCCACAATATGTATGCCTTTGTGGTAAAGACACAAACTTGAATACCATTATATTGTGGCCACCGACATACTAGTGGTTAAGTTTTATAACACTGAGATTTTTTCTTTGGTGTAAACAGTTGAAAACTGATTATACAAACCTAACTAATTGTGTTGTTTTGGTATAAGTTTAATAACTTTTTCTTTTAGGTGTTAAGCAATTTGAATATTTGTAACTAATGCCAGCTCAAAACAAAAAAAACAAAGATAAAATTAAATAAGGAATACACAGCTTTTGGTTTGATTTGTTATATCAGATACTTACACTATGAAATCCAACGTCTCCTTAGAACTAAGGAGAGAAAAGTTTATTTTGTTCAACTGAACGTAAAGTGACATAATCAAAAAACAGTTTAGATACAACTGACATATTATTCGAAATGTTTTTTTTTGTATTATGTATTATATTGTAATATGTATTTTGTTATTGTATCATTTTGTATAGTATTGTATATTGATATAATATATATATATAAAGGAAGGAAAATCTAAATAATTAAAATAATTATATTGTTTAAAACCTTCCCGGATTATCATTATCGTTATACCTTATATTTTTGTACTTTCATTTCCCTCTAGTAAAACTTTTGTGTTTATCATAGAATTTGAGTGCTTAAAGAGAATTTATATCCCTCAAAATAGACACCTGTTTACACAATCCACGAATAGACATTTAAACTAATGAATACAATATTTATTATAAATAAAATTTGTCCTTTAAGTAGAGACAACACAAAATCCATATCTTTTCTCACCCGTGCTTACAAATATACTTATTTACTTTTAGGCTCAGCGATATTCATAATTTTAAAATAAACCATTGAAATTCACACTGAGAAAGTATTAATGTTTTGGCACTGCACATATATTACTTTAGGTCCAAATACGTATAATGGGTTTTTTACGTAGACCTTTAGAAAACACCATACTCACAAAAGCGCACGCGTGTGCGTGTGGGGTGCAACATCCAACAGAGAAAACTACTTGTCCCACGGAATTAAATAAACATTCAAAAATGTAAATATATATATATTTTTTTTATTTAGTTTTTATTTCAATTATATACTACTTATTTAAAAACCTTATACTTATAAGATGTTAATCAATTACTTCGACTAAAATCTCCGACCTACTCAAAATTTTTCAGGTTTTAAAACATTATAAAAAAATTTTCTAGGAAAGCATGGGAAAAAAGTTCATAGCGGTTTACTTTAATATCCCTGATATTATATATTTTTAAAAATTAAATTTTTTTAAACGTGGATCCGGGTTTTTTTTCTATCTAGAAAACTAACAGCCATTCAAAAATTGCTAGTGGGGGTTTGCTTATTACTGCACTTTAATTCATTTTTTTTTATTTAAGCGTAAATTTATTATTAGAATTTTTGCCTTACCCATGGTAAAGTTTTAAAAAAAATTTGCTCTAATAAATTAGATCTCATTTAAATTTTTTATTTTCCCTTTTGACATATAAACTTTTTGCATTTTTTAAAAGTATATGACATTTTTTTTCATTTTTTGATAATCACGTCTAAAATGTTTCTAAGTTTTAAAAGGATACAAGTGGAAAAAATATATAAAAAATTTTAATGATTGTTGTATGGGTTATAGAGGTTTTACCATAATGAAAATTTATATATACCGAAAAACAACTTAAAAATAAAACAACAAAATAAAAAAATATTTATTTTAAAAAAATTTACACATGTTTTCTAAAAAACAAATTTATCTTTTTATTAGTTAATAACTATTAAAATACCTAATCAAAATTTCATTTAAATGATTACCACACTTTAAGCGTCAACTCTTACCAAATACCTTTTATTTTTAAATTTTACTTACCATGCCAAATTACTTTTATTAATAAATAAAAAATAAAAAAATTTAAGTCCTTTCGAAATAAATATTAGTATTTTTAATATATTTTGACACATTTCCCCTAATTTTAAAAAAATAACGTTTAACCTAGTGGGTATATTTCAATAAAAAATCCGCAGGGGTTGGGGAAAAAATAAAATTAACAATTCCCGGGTTCAGTATTCAAGCAAAATAAATTGTTATTCAAATTTAACTCGCAACTTTCTGTCCTTTGTGGGTTTTAAGCATACCAAAAATGATTGCCCTAATGGCTTTGCTTTAAAATTCATTCTGAAAAAGATAATAAAATTAATAATTAAATTCAAATATCAAACTTACGTTGCATCTTATCTGCAAAAATGAATAAAATATTAATTATATTATATATAATTTCAAAAAAGCAACTATTTTTTAAAATGGCCAAAAACTAACCACTTTTCCCTTTTTCTTTTTATAACATGGTTAATCCCTCAACAACTAAAAAAAATATAAATTGTTTAATCATATTATTTTTAGCAATTATATGTTTAAAATTATCAAAACAAGTAAAAATATTAAAACATGTATTGCTCATCAATTCAACAGAAAAAAACGGGAAAAACCTTCAAATTCGTAAAAATTATTTCATTTCTGCGTCCCAATACATTTACTGCCCAATAGTCACGACATTTTTAATAAACTGCATCAAGGGAACAGGGAACGACTTAGCGTCATTGAGGCAATTTTACTCGTTGTAGACCTAATTTCCTTTCACTAATTTCATTGAATGTAGAAACTTTTTTTTTTGTTGTGTACAATTTTTTTCCCCCTTCCGTAGGATATCTCGACGTTAAATAAACTCGACACATATGAGCGACTTCTAACAATTATTTTAAATTATACAACGAATTTTTGGGTTTTTTTCAAGTTTTTTTTTATTAAAACTTTTAATTGATAAAAGGGAACGGTCATTACCCGACATTATTGAATTAATTTTATCCTTATATTTTAGTTTTCATGGTGGGAAAGATTTTTGTTCTAAATATGCAATGCAACATTTTTAAAGGGCCAGAATCATAAGAAAAACAGTAAATAATATCTCATAATTAAAGTATATAAAAACATACTTCTGTGTTTTTAATGTAATGAAAATGAACTTAAAAAACCCTTTAAAAATCTGTTCATTGATATACACGTGTTTCACACCTTTAAATGTTATTTTCTGTCTTTTTATTTGCTTATTGCCGTTATCTGCGTCTTCATACGAAATTATTTAAAAGCAGGGACATCAAAAAAAACTTCTGGGATATATTAACATTTGCAGAGTTTAATAAATTTCGTAAATTTGATAGTTATAACCGTTAACTATATTTATTTATTTTAGTATTTTATGATGGAATTTTAAAACGCATTTTCTAAGTATAAGCCAACCCCATAGAGAACATAATGAATATTAGAATGTAATTATTGGGGTTTTCAATACCAGTGTGGAACAGCTTAGATGGATTTACGAAGGATAATGAGACTATATGTTAACAAGGGAACTGAGAACGTCACAGTAAAAGTTAAAGTACTTTCATTTCAGCAATGTTTACGTCTTTAGTAACACACAAACGCACCATCAGATACATTTAAATTTGTTTTTAATAGCTAAAAATGCATAAAACTATAACTGTATTACATGGAGATTAAATTCTAAAACCATTTTATATTTTTTTAAACACTGATATATTTAAAATGAGTAATTAAAGAGATTTTAAAATGATCAATATTACACTCTAATCAATGGTACGACAAATCAATCACTATAAGACATGATATTGAAAAATTAAAACCAAAACGTTTAAAAAAATTTTTTTGTTTTATGATAGTATATATACGTCCAAGATGAAGGAGTCCTTCTCAATTTAAAGGAGGGTAGTACGGGTTCCAGGTACATTCGTTAACAACGTCCTCCTGTGCAAAGTATTTAGAGATTGCTGGATTAAACACTCGAACTGAAGTGTTTGAAATGTTTGTAACGATGTTTACCGTGGATGTGCTCAAAGATGCGGTTACTCTAGTCGGTAGTTCATTGGCCAATTCAGATGATAAAAAAAAAAAAAAATATCGCAAAGCCGCCCGAGTTTTGGGATCGGTTTAGTCCATAAAATTTTAGTTTATATAGAAATAAAATTAAGTTTGTTTTAAGGATATAACAATTGTTACAAAATAAATATTATTAATTTATTACTTTAAAAAAAGGATGTAAATCCCCTTGGAGGCATATGCATGGAATGGACATGGCAAGAGCGGGAGGTTAGTCCGCTCTTTCTAGCCCCAGTTGCCTTTTGCCTCACTCGGGCAGGTGAATAAAGTGACTCGTGAACATCATCCAGTCCATCTTATTAAAGTGCTGAAATTACAGTTAAGGCTGGTAGCAAGCTCCTGGATGGTTGCGTTTCCATGGGCTTTTTCCTGATTGATATCAGGCAGGTCGTAACTATGTAGTATAGTAGAAATGCCTGGCTAACGTTAGCATGTCTGGGTAGTCACGTTCCCCTCCAGGCGACAGTATATATTCTTCTCGCTCCTTACAGCTAGGTCATTAGTACCTCATAGTAAGTACCGGCCACAGTTGGAGTTAGGCTTGGGCATCGATGTTGCAGTGTATTACCCAGTATCAGGGCCTGTCTCCCCGGCTACTTTTCCCCAAACATTCCCAGCGGTGG
>NW_025789408.1:0-7127 GCF_021130785.1 Homalodisca vitripennis
CAGTCGCAATGAAGGAACATTCTACATTTCCATTGCGTGTTAGGCTCTTAGGTTCCATTCACCCGATCGTATCTCGGAATGTTCTAGGCACTTGAAGCTTAAGAAATACACATAAACTACTAAATCCTGATTATCTGTAGGTTCTCTAATATCGTAATGGTATTACAACCTAATATATAAACATATAAAACTGACTTTAAACACAATTTTGGTTTAGGGAAGGCTTATGGCCAATTTCGGATAAACGGAAATACACTACTTGTCAAATTATTACCAACATGATAAAAGGTCGTAGTCTTACTTTGTCATTGCAATTTGCAAACATTATAGCACTAAGTAGGATACAGTGTACAATTAAAAGGAACCTTTTTTTCTGTCTAGGCCACTTGGTAGCCCTGTACAAGTGTGAGGCATTCGAAGTCACACAAAGGTGGGTGTTAACAAGCTACTTGTACACTCTAGGAGAGCCCAGGCTTAACCTTGTTACTCCACTCCATATCCACTTCGTCTAATACTCGTTACTTAATATCATGTACAGAGTATAATTTAGTCTTGTTCTATGGTGAATGACTATTTAAATTTTTAGGTTTACTGTCTAAGATCAGTTATAAAAGGAAAAAATTGAATGTTTCCAATATTATTTAATGTTTTATTCAGGAATTAATTTAAAATACTATTTACCTTTCACTAACTGAGATTTGGTTCACTATAGAAGTAATTGAAACAACACAATTTGGATATGTGAAAATATTTAGCGTTATACGTACTTAATCCTGTATGCATGACTGACTATAATACAATTGGAAATCGCAATTAATTGCTAAAAGCAATGGGATGAGCTCCATTATGTTACACGTTATTTGAATATGTGAAAATTTTTTAGCGTTATACGTACTTAATCCTGTATGCATGACTGACTATAATACAATTGGAAATCGCAATTAATGCTAAAAGCAATGGGATGAGCTCAATAATGTTACACGTTATTTTAATATTTATCATCAGATTTATGAATATAAATCCTATCAATTAATTTATGCAACTATGAAAGTAAGTACAGGTAAATGTAAAATACATGTGATTTGTACGGGAAAGATCGTATAAATAATAATAATAATAATATTCCTTTATTGCATAAAAACAATTTACAACAATTGCATTGCAAGCGTCAGTAATGGTACAAAAAATACATCAGTTATTTGATGATTTGTCAACTAAAATTATTATTTAATGAAAGGCAATAATCAAAACCCAGGGATTTTTCTCGTTGCTCTTAATTTTCAAAATTTTCATCCCAGCGGCCCATCATGAACTCATCAACAGAATAAAATGCCTTTGATACCAGGAGGTGTTTTAGACGAGCTTTGAATTTTTTTGGATCATCGAGTTGTTTGATAACTTCAGGGAGCTATTGATTATTCTGACACCAACTTGTGATGGCAAGTGTTCAAAGCAATTGTTCTGTGTTGTTCGGTTCTAAAGTTGTCCCTGCCTCTAGTCTCGTACTGATGGACATCCCTACCCTGCAGCAACCTCACATTTGAGTCTACAGTACAGGGCGACATCGAGAATATAGAGGCAGGGTAAAGTCAGCAATCCAAGCTCCCTAAAGGAATCTTTACACGACTCTCTGGGGTTCAATTTTGAAAGAATTCTGACAGCTTTCTTTTGAGTTCTAAATACTCTTTCGAATTTGTACTTAGAACAGCTGCCCCACAGTCTCAAGCCGTAAGTCAAATGTGGATGTATCAGGCCAAAATATGCCGTTTTCAATACATCCAAAGAACAAAATTTTGCAAGATTGCGCAGGACAAAAATGCCCGAGGCAACCTTGGAGCAAACCTTTTCAATGTGATCGTCCCATGTCAGTCCTCGGTCAAGGTGCATTCCAAGGAACTTAATGGATTCAGCTTCATCAAGAAGAACATCGTCCACCATCACTGCAGGCCGTAGTTCTTGGTCTTGTTGCTGCCGGAGGCAAAAATTCATGACGTTTGATTTCGAGCCGTTTGTTTTCAGATTGAGTTTTGAGAAATGCTCGATGCATGAGTTCAACTCAATAAATGCCTTCACTTCGAGATCGTGTTTTGATTTTGATCTGATGCAGAGAGTCGTGTCGTCAGCGTATTGAGTCACCTTTCCATTCTGGATTGATGACGTCAACCTATTTAACGATAAATTATGAAAAGGACTGGCGCTAATATTGATTCCCTGAGGGACACCATAGGGCATTTTCACTTTGCTTGACATGGCATTCGCGATCTGTACGCACTGCTCTCTATCCTGAAGATAAGACGAGAGCCAGTCGTGCGGCAGACCCCGAATACCACTTGTCCTCAACTGGTGCATCAGTTTTGCATGATGCACACAGTCAAAAGCTTTGGAAAGGTCGAGGAATATGCTTAGCACATGTTCTCTCCTTTCCAGGCCATCGACAACATTGTGAATGAGATCCGTTACAGCATCGATTGTCGATTTGTTTTTCCTGAACCCGAATTGTTCGGGACAAAGAATTTCATAAACGGTTCAAAAATTTTTCGAATTGTTTGAGAAATGCTTTTTCAAAAATTTTGCTGAAAACAGGGAGGATGGCAAATCGGACGATAATTGCTTGAGATGCAAGGATCGTCTTTCTTGAAAATTGGAATGACTTTGGCTGTTTTCAATGCAGAGGGGGAAAACGCCTTGTGCAAAGAGAGATTAATCAATTTTGTGATTGGTGTCAAGAAGTGCTTGAAGCACCTTTTGATTAACCATACAGACATTCCGTTGATGTCGCAAGACTTTTTTGGTCTCAGATCTTGCACGATAGGGCCACCTCAGCCTCACCTACAGGAAAAAGAACCATAGATGAGACCGGTCCCGTCAATGGCTCTTCGCGAGAGCTGTCCAAGATAAACGAGTTATCTGGTTCAGCTACGGTCGAGAAAAAATGTGTTAAATTCACTTGCCATTTTAAAGGGATCGTCAATTGTGTCATTTATTGTTTTTAGTGTCGGAACCGAGAATTTGGAAAATTGTGGTTGATTTTTGCTGCTATTAATGATGTTCCACGCGCTTTTTGAAAAGTTTTCTGATTGTTTGTAATTGGTCTTCGACGTCTCGTGCCTTGGCTTTCTTTATTTCTTTTCGATAATTTTGTTTGTAATTGCGAAAAAAGTTTTTGAACTCTTCATTTTCAGTCTTGACATATATCGAATGGTAAAACATGAGCCTTTCTCTTAGTTCAAGAATATCCTGGGTAATCCAGGTATTCTTGCCCTCTTTGATACGCTCTTTGAAATTTTTGAACGGGCAAGTGATGTTTAAAATGAAAATTACTTTGCCAAGAAACGCGTTGAAGGCGTCCTCTACTCGGTCAAAAGAATCCAAGAAAGACCATGATTCTTTCTCGAGATATTTTTTGAAAAGATTTTACATTTGCAGCTTTTAAATCTCGTTTTGTTTTCATGGCGGCGAGGTTCAGATTTTTGTTTGGAATTTTGTGAAAATGGCTTCCTGCGCGAAGTGGTCAGAGAGTGGCCCGCGTCCATTACAGAGACCGAAACATCAGGAACATTTGTGATGACGTTGTCGATGGCTGTGCTCGATGTGGCGGTCACTCTTGTTGGTGAGTTCACGGACCAGTTTTAAACCGAAAGAAGCAAGAATATCGCGAAACCGCTGGGTCAGGGGGGTTGGTGCGATCCATCGCGTCGATATTGAAGTCACCAACGATAATGAACTTCAATGATTTTGAACTGAACAAATTTAGGAGGATTTCAAGGTTTTCAAAAAAGGTTGTGCTGCACCCATTTGGGGATCTGTATAAGCCAATTACTACAATTTTTCCAACGGAATTTTGATCAATTTTTATTCCAGCCACTTCAAGTTAAGATCACAGCTATAATCCACCCTGAAGGGCTGGAAAATTCAATTGAGGATTGACAAATTATTGCCACACACCCCCTTTGAAATTTGTTCGGTGAATAACAAAATAAAAATCATAAAATAATAATAAAATAAAATATCATACATTATGATTTAATGCGATAACTTAACCAAATAATATTTAACAATAGTTAAAACCAGCCCAATTAAATACACTGTTTTACAGTAATAAGTTACCAAAGTTGAGGTACATTTCCCTCTCAAGGTCTTTATTACACAAAATATTTATACAATCGGGTGTTGTTTAATACCCTAAAATCATATTTAGGGGAACATTTGTTTAAGGTCTACTCCAAACTTATCATGCCTGCTGATATAAAATGCGTTTGATATCGTATACGATTACCTGCTCATAAAACATTATAATAACTCTACAATTCGTATTTCATTAATGTAAAGACAATTACGTAAACTAAAAAATTACAATTACTTCTGGTTTTCAAGTAGATGTTCAAATATCATAAATAAGTAAGTTTTGTATAAAGACTATTTCAGACATATTATGTAGAAAACCATGTAATTATTAACGTATAAATTACATAATTACTTATAGAGTAATTATAATTTAGTAAACAATATTAAAGGTAAAAAATTATATAATTCTTCCAAGTTCATTGGGTACTAAAACATTATTGCATCTTGTAGTTGTGGTTTAAGAAACCATTGCCACATAGTGCACAGCTACAATTATTACACACTTACAGTATAGTAGCTACTTCCAATGGTTGAACACTTTTGGTGATGACTTTGTCATAGTTTTAGAGAGACAAAGACTTTTAAAATAACACTCTCGAACGAAGAGAAAATTCAGCTATTTTTTATCATTTAATAACGGCACCAGTCCCATCGATAGATAGCAGATGAGAGATATGTTCTATGTACATGAATTAAGGCTCAAATATTACACGTTCTAAATGCATTATTAATTTTAGAAGTAAAATTTGTATGAAAAACTACAAAAAGATTTGTAAAAAAATTATATGATACAACATTTCATTGTTTATAATACAAAACTGAAAGACGATTGTTTATATGATATATTTTAATATACATTGTTACTTTAGTTTTGAAGTTGTTTTGGCAGATAAATAATTAATTTAAATCTTTAATATCCTCAAATTATATTAATTTTTATAAATCTTCGGTAAAGATACTTTTATTTATTTTATTTATTTATGGACGGTATACACTATTTTAGAGAAATTTAGACTATTTTAGACGTAAATCTCTGATTCTTGGGTATACTGGCATAGAAAAAACCTTTGTTATAAGAATGAGTTATTATGAATATAAAAGTACTACTAATACCGGTACTAAAAAAATATTTTGTACAGGTACAACAACAAAACCTGACAATTTTAAGAAGTCAGATAAAAAGTACCAGTACTGTATGATAACAGTCCATAAAAGTGGTATAGATAAATGCTGAATTTAATATAAACTTAAAAAATAATGCTATAGAAATCTATATAACGATCTGTAACCATATAAATAACTTCACAAAGTAACCAGTAAATAATAAACAACTTAATTAAACTTAACAATAACAAATGCCATAACAACAATAACAAAAGCTTAACATGTACCGTACAATAAATATAAGATACTAGCTGTTTCCGCGGCTTCTCACGCCATTCGTAATCTTTGCCGTATATGAGCAGTTCTGGTTCAAGTGAATTAAATTTACAATGCCTATGTAGAGTTGTTGCCACGAGCAAGAAATCTGTAAAAAGTATATGGTTATAACCACTGTACAAGTAAATGTACTTTATAATTAAGTGGTCTAACACTCAATCTTTAAGTTAAACTAAAATTGTATTTTAAAGAGAAATTATACACCATAACCTACCGCCTTCAAATAGTGTTTGGCTATTTAATATACGTAACTGTCTCGTAATTGCAGTTTATAGCGTGCAGGCGCTTTTAAAACTTCTTTTGCAGTGCCGCCTGTGTGGTGAGTTACATGAACTGGCATAGCATATAAACCTTCTCCGTGGAAAAATACATATACGTACAAATTTTCATCATGATCGGTCCAATAGTTCACGATTCCATAAAGGACAAACATACAAACATTCATTTTTATATATATATATTAGATGTATGTTATAACTAAATCCCTCTATTAATAAACCAACTAAAAAGCTACTGCACAAAGTTATTAGTGTTGTGGCTCCACTGACTTAGTGATTGATTACGTCCTATTGATGCGATTTTGATCGTAACCTATAAATAAAGTGTAATGTGATATTATGATCTATATATATTTAAATATAAAATGTAATGGGTGTCGTTGTCAATCATAATATGCAAGTCTCGTCATCACAGATTCCCTAAGACAGACAATTCATCTCTATTGATACGTTGTACAGAACTCATTAGACGTCATATTGTTACAAAATATATTTACAGACTTGTAACCCTTGTTTGAATAAACAGCATCCCTAGACACAGATACATCCCAATACATTCGTAAGTTTAGTAATAATAATGTAACGTCTTTATCCAATACAATCCCTATTTAATAGACGCGGATGTTAGTAATCTGATACAGATATAATAGCGAATACTATCTTTAGATCTGGTTTGTTCCAATAACTACAGTCGGTCTGGCTTTCAGAATATACTCATCCAACGAGTTTATTTTACAAGGTATACACTGCAAGGCTCTCATAAAATGTATAGTAGTTCAACGGCAACAAATGAAAATTACTTATAAGAAAGCACTAACAAAACAATCTCCCTGTTTGTATCAAATAAGTATAAATGAATAAACTGTGCTTAAATATAATGACAATGTCATTTCTGTACAAAAATTGCTCAAAACTTAAAATTTACCATTAGAAATGCAGAAAAGCTTAAGTAATAATGTTTTATATGCTGAAAATACAATACAATAAATGAAAATTAGATATTATCAGAGCAGGTTGAGAGTTCTATGGCAAGTGAACTTGACACGGGGTCTTAGTGACAAAGAAGCCGGTACAGTGAGGCGAAGTATCTCCCGCAGGGATCTACCCAGGAAGTAACGTTATTTATGACCCGACCTAACACCGGAGTTTACTTAAATACCTTGAGTCTTAATAAATAGCGATTTCTCGCCCAATATAATACATGAACTTTAAGACTTTTTGAAATCAATTGTATCTTTATTTATTTTTAGAACATTTACAAAACTGATTAAAAAAAAACCCAAG
>NW_025789409.1:0-6976 GCF_021130785.1 Homalodisca vitripennis
GGGGGGGAGGGAGAATTAAACAGTGAAAAACATTTCACTTTGAAACAAAGGACGTAGTGTTAATGAAACCCAATGGGTACAACACCAAACATGGTATAAGCTCGCGTGCGTCGAATTGAAAGTGTTTGAAAGCGAAGTTGGTAGTGTTCCACTGGCCATAAATGAACTGTCGGTGTTGGATGGGGTGGGGAGGTGCGAATTACATACAGTGAAAACATTTCACTTTGTAAACAAGACGTCTTGAAAAACCCCAAAGGGTTAAAAAAGTGGAAGCTCACACGCATCAATTATAAAGTTGATGAAGCGCAGTGGTAGAGTCCACTGGCATAATTGAACTTGTTTCCGTGTTGGTTGGGGGGAGGGGGGGAATTTTAAAAAAATTAAAGTACGGGAGAGCGACTACACCCAAAGTTTCCTACTGCAAACTGCCAAAAAAAGTTAAAACTGTGTTTACTTACAGTTTTTTTTTTATAACAGTTGTGGAATGAATTTGATGTAATCTCTTTGCAAAATATTTGTTCTTATTACAGGTTCCGTACCTATATTTGCATTTAAGCATGAAGTAAAGAACCTTCTCCAGAAATATTTTTACAACCGAATATTAGTGTATTTCATGGAAATTGTACAAGCATGTTATTTTAGATAACTCTCCTTGCGAGCCTCTACCATGTTACAATTGTTCACAATAATGTGGATGTGGTACTTTTTCAGTTTTTGAAAACAACTAGAAAAACTGTTTGTTGCATGGAAATGGAGATTGAGCATTGTTATAATCGTGAACGTGTTTGAGTTGCTAGCTCCAGATTTACCCTTCCATCTTACTGCAGGGTCTGAAATCTTGCGCTGTTACGGACTTGACTTTTGGATTCGATAAGAGAATTAAACTATCAACTTCAAATAGATTACACTACATTTCGTAGTCTAAGTGTGTCCGATGTCAAAACGATGCAAAGAGTTCGTTTTAAGCTTTTCGTTCCGACATTTTGTGAATCTCTTCAGACAAACATGACTCCAGATTCCAGATGGTCACGTCTGTGTCAGCTTCAAATTTCAAACGCTGCACTAAGAGGAAGGTGTACTGGAGCTGAACTCAACATTTCACATTGAATCAACTCTTCATTGGTTCAAACTCATTTATTGATTAATACATTGACAAATATCACCTGTACATTCCATGTTAAGGAAACAGGATTTTTCCGGACATTTTCCATCGTTCAGCTGAAACAAGAAATCAGTAACACTACGTTTCGAGATCTGCAATCTGATCTCTTCTTCAGATAAAGAACTAAACCTAATACATAATACAAACTATGTTAAAATAAACAAATCTTACCAAAGCGTTGTGGCACCGCCTTAGTCAGGAATCACAACCTACATGTTGTTTGTCATATTCCACTAACTCTATAAACATGCACTTAATAAAAAACTATACAAAACACTGAAAACAAACTGAAAACACATTAAAAAACTGAACTACGGAATACAGGTTTCTGACTAAGGCGTGCCACAACGCTTTGGTAAGATTTGTTTATTTTAACATAGTTTGTAATTATGTATTAGGTTAGTTCTTTACCTGAAGAAGAGATCAGATTGCAGATCTCGAAACGTAGTGTTACTGATTTCTTGTTTCACTGAACGATGGCAAATGTCCGGAAAAATCCTGTTTTCCTTTCACAATCCTTCCATCGTCAAAAATAACCTTCAAACAAAGAATTCCATGTTAGCTCTTATGGAAATTTTAAATGCATAGATTTACAAAATACTATAATTAAGTAATAGTCAACAACAGTCCAAGACATGCTATCCAACTTACTTAATTTACAAACATAATATACAGTAAAGAGTTAGTACATATTTTTAATACAAAGATAATCCTAATTTTTAGAAGCTTATACTAGGAATTTATGTAGTATGCAGTAACTGTGTATTGTCTCAGAACAGTTACTCTAGAAATGTTTCCTTCAACAATCCATATGTAAAGTTGAACAGAGTTGTTAACATTATTAGTTTGTATGTATGAAAATGAATAAATAATATGAAAAGATAAGCGCCAATAAATTGACTTTATGCACATTCTTTTCGGGGTCGGTTATTGTGACCATATCGTACTGTTGTATATTAAAGGGTCCGAAGCTTTCTTTTCTGTAAAAAAGAAAAAATAATTATGTAAAAAAAACTAATATAACGACCCTTGTATAACTATCATTATTTTATGGATGCATAGATATAGAAACTGAATTTCTAACAAACAACCGGCAGAAACTAGGAAAAGTTTACAAAATCGGATAAACTAAAGTTTTCAACTCCACTGCAACAGTATTGAAGTATTGCGACGCGGGCTGAATCAATAACAGCGCCTATCCGTTCCGTCTGGAACCGTTCACTGTTTCACTCAGAGGAACGTTTTATTGTTTCTCCGTATGGAAATGAGGGATGAAGGAATTTACGGTGTTTTTATGGGGATGCAAACATATGTCTGGGTCGGTAACAGTGGGAGCACGCCCCGCGGCGCTGACGATGGGATGGGGCTGAACGTCGTCGTGCGCCGGACGGCCCCAGAAGTTTATGGGGCGCCCCGGGCGCGGTGCGGCTGGGCTCAGCGTTCGCTAAATCTCTGCCTAAGCCTGCGACAAGATTGTAGAAGTGCCGATGGAGCAGATATTGATTCTGTTAGGTCTCTCCCTTATCTTTGCCTCAACGTTATCGTGACACGTTCTCAACCCTTCTCAGTTTTCTTGTTAACACTCCCACATCCTAGACAAAATGTGGGTTGGGGTGCTACACGACTGTTCAAATTCTATCTTACATATTTTATCCATCCACGATCTTAATTACTTTGGATGGATTTTAATACGGTATGATTCTCTCTTACGTGGCCGTTATTATGCATGGCGGTGTCCATTGCTTCATTGCTGACATGTGTGTATTTGTAACATGTGAGATTTTTATAAGTTTGGACTGCAAAAACGTGTTCGTAAGAACTACAAGCCTTTTTAAATTGTAGAATTTTGAGTTTAATTGTAACTGGGCAATCACCATATCGGATCTTCCAATTGATTAATTTTTTAAGCTATTTTCGCTTTAATAAGATTGTGGCATTGGTAGGGAGCTTGTAAATTTGTTAACGCTTGAAATAAGAACCATTCCTTTATTTTGACTGTATAATACATGTCGTTTGGATTGTAGGGTTGTTGAGCAAGCCCCTGAACTTTCTTGATAGAGTGATCATAGAGTTTTTGACTCCGAAAATCTGTTTTATATATTGCCATGACATGTGTCAGGACTTTTAAATGTTTTTTGTGTATATTAAAATGTCATTTTCATCCTTAATATCAGTACAAATAAATATATCCAGGTCGTACTACAATAAATGGGGAATTTCTTCCAACAATTTTTTTAAAGGGGATGGTATATTAAAATGTTGTGTTAAAGATACATCTCCTTTGGAGAACATTCCATACAAGTTTGATGATACGCTAGACAGTTACGTCCAATTCAGTTAGACATGTGTTTTATCGTATCCGAACAAAATTAGCTGTGATGGGATAATGTACAGTTAAATAATTTTAACCAGTTAAATGTATATTGAATATCTCCCAAACACTCGTTTCAATTAAACAATCACAACTTTAAATTACAAAATTTAAATAGTGAGTATACCTTATATTTAAAAATGTAATTTACTGTCAAGTGCAGGAACACTCAGTTAGAGGTTGGGTTCTGGTGACAGAACTAGTCTGTATATCGTGGAAGATTCAAACACAATTTCGCACCAAATTAAGCACACTGATGTAGGTTGTAATTTGGGACCGGTCGAGGCTCAGGCCGAGGTCGATATCAAATTAGATGAGGTCGCGTTGTCCGGCCGTTGCCTGTAAATACACTGTCTCTTCTCTTGACCCTTGGTTGTGGACAGAATCCCACAATAATCTAGTCCTGCAACAGCCCACAGTGTCTTGTCGGAAACATCCCATCCTCTTTGCTTTTTCCTCTCTAATTAAGTTGCTACTGATTTATCGTATTGCGTACGTATACCTGTGTAATAAAATTAATTATATAGTGATTTCAACGATTAGATTTATAAAAAGGTACCAAATATTTTTGTTTTATGTCATATATTGTTGCACTAACTGACCGTCGCTTTGATAGGTTAATGAAGTACATGGTTTTTATTTTAAAGTACACTTACACCGTGTCGAGACTATATATTATTGGTTTCCCCCGGGATTTGAACCCGTGATCCCTCAGAGAGCCGAGACTACAACCATTAGTCTACGGAGGAGGATTACGAGCAGAGTTGCTTGAACAAAATTGGAAACAAACTCGGTACGATCATATAGCATGTGTGTGGATAGTAACACGTGTAACAACTATATGCTTGTTAATTTTGCATGCAACCTCAGCGAAACCTGTTACGCGACACGTATATCACATGGCGAACATTTATCATCACGGTTTTTCAGGTAGCGATGAACTTGTATTAATGTTAGTTTGCAAATTATATTCTTTACAATAGTGTAACAGAGCTTTTAAAGTACTTGATATGTACAAGAAAATAATGAATTAAAATTAAATGTTTCTAAATAAAAGCTGAAACATTATACTATACATACTATAATTTTTTACTATATTAAATTACTAATAATTACTTATAAGTGGATAGTTGAAAGATAACCAATTAATCAGTGCATAGCAATGATAACTTACATGTTTACTTATGATTGCCTCCATGAGACATCAGGCTTCCATATTATCCTGTATAACGTAACTTTACATATCCAATGACATTTGAAGCGAACATAACCAAATGTAGGTGTTTCACAACCACATTTAATAAACAAAGTATTAACCATTTTAATTTTATTTAACAATTTTAAATTATATTACTTGGATACATACAATTCGGAAACACGTATAAATATAATATAAATACTGAATAGACATACAGCTTAAACTTTTAACAAATCTGTAATATAAAAGTAATCAAAATTAATATAATAAATACCAGCTTGATACCACATGTGTAAACTACTTCTGTTTGATAGGATTTCTAGCTGACTAAAAAGCGTTTCTTCAGAGACCCGGGTCGGTTCTAATGCCGGTTTGTACGTGGAATCTTTGCACGCTACCACATAATTATCTGAACTTAAGTACGTTTAGAGCTCCAATCGTAAAAAAAAGTGTTAAAAAATAAAATTAATACGAGCCTGAATTGCTGAGTGCTATAAATTGATTCTTCTTCGTAAAGCACCACAAAAGCCCTTTTTCAGGTTTAGAACGAACATAGATGACGTATTTTTTGCTGATTAATTGTATAGGTCTCGTTCTTACAATCAAACACGGTTCGTGCTTAATAAGCAATGTGTTGATAAAGGGTTTAATCCACAGAGTAGGAACAATATTGTGTTTTAATTGAGGAAACGAGTCTTGTTGTAATTATTTAGCAAATTTGGGAGGTAAAAGCATTATCATTTGCAAATTTATAATATGGTTTCAATAGGTATTGGAAAATGGAAAAGTAAAAATGCATTATTGATTAAAATCTTCCTTAAATAAAAACTTGTCTATTACGAACAAACATCTTTAATTAATACTCTAGTTTTCTACAAAGGAATTGATTCAACACCAATACTACTAAAATCTAGATGTTTGTATCTGTTTGTTATAAATAAAGAGATGCCCCGAGATAAAGTTGAGACAGCACCACTGCTTCAGTGCCATAAATTCTCGACTGGCTTTGGAAACACAAATGCATCATGTCGCGGAGTCGATACTGCAGCTGCAAATCTGTTGGCTGTCATGAATCAAGTTGTAATAAGGCGGAATGGCGAGTTTTTGCGCACCCCTTGGCACCCGAGAGTCGCCGGAAGCCCGCATCTAACGGCCCTTAACAGTCTGTTTTGATTTAGTCGATTAACAGGGCAACACGCTCTAGCGCCAAAACATGAATCTGGCGGCTCGCCAGCAGTTTCGAGATCGATTCCGTAGTTAATGTTGCGCTCGAGTTTTCAACTGAAAAAACCGACTCAGGTGCTTTGGGTTTTACAAAACAGGGCTTGAAATCTCTAACTGGGTTATAACATATGTATTGTGCATTAAAGGGTGGACGCATGTTCTCTCACCTGTTTCATCATCTCTATTACTAAGAGTAACTGGCTAGCCACAATCCACATCCCATTAGTACAAATTGTTTTGTCAGAACGTCCCCCCGTGTCTTCAGTAATACCGTGGAAAATGGCACTTTGAATCACTAAGAGTCTTTTTTGCAAGTTAATATATCCACGTTTTAATCGAGATTAACACACCATCTTTAACTATACCAGTTTTTGGAAATTAGTTCCAAGTCCAACTTCTCAAAAGGTATCTTGTCCAGTATCCATCTGGAGGCTTTAAAAACATTTGTAAATTATTAGCCCAATTGGAAAGGCATAATAATTTCATACTGTATACAATTAAATTTAAATTGTAGACTACCAGTCAAATGTACGCATTTTAAACCAATATGTTTCAAACACCAGTACAAATCGTGTGATATTTAGATATATGAATAAATTGTTTATACCCTCTTAGATATCCTATTATGCAGGTTAATAAAATATTATAGGGTTGAATACTGTACGTAATTATACCAAACAGCTGTTATTACTCAAAATTCTCCTCCGACTTGACGTTAGTCATTAAAATACATAAAATTAAAATATGACTAGTAACTGTAACTGTTTGAATGAGGTTATGTAACTCCCTATATCCGTTAATCTCAGTATTAAAAAAGTTTAAAATGGATCTAAATTTAAAGTTTGGTCAAAGATTAATCGAGGACCTAAGGCGCAAAAGGGTGGGCAGAGATGTGTGCGGTTTAAAATCCGATTTTGATTAAACGCAGGGAGGACAACAAACCTAGGGTGGAGGTTGCAGGGGTTTAAGTTAGCTGAAAGCAATGAAATGTGAGGAGGGTTAAGTACAGGTACTACGGCAG
>NW_025789410.1:0-7699 GCF_021130785.1 Homalodisca vitripennis
AAAAAAGTCACCAAACAATCATGAAAATAAAGTTTTTAATTATATGGCTCTCACGCGCAAGGCAAAACTGTAGAATGTGCATTTGGCATACAGGCCTCACGCTTCCGCGTTTTACAAAGACCATTTGAGATTTAAAGTTACAAGCGTTGTTGATGTCGTTAAAACAGATTGCGTTATGCAACAACTACTTGTGCTGAAATGCTTCAGTTAAACTGCGAAAAAGAAGAGGATGAGGATATTGAGGGAGTTTGCCAACAGAACAACTGATTCCAGTTATAAGGAACCAAACAAGGTGTATGTTCAAGCGGCGATTTGCAATCAGAAAGAAATTTACTCTATACTTTAAAACTCGGATGGGAAGCGTGTGTCTTGGCAAGAAGGAATGGGTTTCTTTCACCAAGGACAATTCTGATTTCCTAGGGCCTTGAGGAGCGAACAGTGCTGTAGTGAATCGCACTGTGAGGTACTGATATCGGTTACCTATAACGACATAGCTGCAGATGAGCAGTAGAATATACAGGGTGATTCATGAAGTTCTCCACCCACTTTCTACAAGAAAATTGTACTAGTTAAAATAATGAAAAAATGTTATATAAAACATAGGTCCGAAAACGCTTCGTTAGCGAGTTACAGCTAGACGAAAGATTTCGCCTGAATTCCTGGGTAATGAGTAAAATAAAGCCATGTACTGAAACTTTGGGAAAGGTTAATTAAGTAAGAATTATCGTGGATTCTTATGTATTTTTACCTGAATAAATGCTAATATAAAAATAGGTTTCAGAACTGTACATGTAGTAGATTTTTGAGGTGATTCAGGGTTAAATGCAAACAATTGGGGGCACGAAACAAATGTTTTTTTTAAGGTTGATGTACAATAACTTTGTTAAAATTGGTAATAAATACATAAAAGCAACAATCATTAATTGTAGAGAATTTAATTCTGAAAAAAATGATATTATCAAAGTCTAAAATAAAACAGAAATAAGTACCAAAAAAAATCGATTTTATATCAGTATAATTCCATTAACTAGTTTTAAGCAACATTAATCAGGTTGGGCCAACCGTATGCACCTTTTTATTAAAGATGTTTGAAAAATGGGAGGCCATAATTATTCAATACATTTTGCAGCACGTTTATGTATTGCTTTTGTTGCGTTTCTTAATTTTTCAGGGACCTTCCCTGTATCTTGCAAGGACGAATCCATAATACGGGCAATTAATTCATTCCCGAGAGATTCACTTTTGTGCTTGTTATACAATGTCTTTCATCCATCCCCAGATGCAATAATCCAATGGAGTTAGATCTGGTGATCTTGGTGGCCAAGGGTGAGGCCCTCCACGACCAAATCCAGTGTCCTGGAAATTGATGATTTAAGTAAGCAGAAACGGCCACGTGAAAAGTGGGGAGGTGCTCCGTCATGCTGGAAGTACAAATTTTGTCTGAGATGTAAAGGGAACATCTCTCTAATCAGCTGGCGGCAACTCTTCTTGAAGGAAAATGTGCAAATTTGAACTCAGGCATTTAGGCGTCCAGGTAATATGAAAGGTCCCAATCAGCCGATTGTGCAAAAGGCCACACCAGGACATTGACGCTAAATCGGTGATGAAAGTTCTGTTCCACTACCTCATGTGGATTTTTATTCTGCCGATTGAGTCGTTCATTGTGCAAGTTATTGACACCATCCTCGAGTGAATTGTGCCTCTTCCGTAAACAATATACGACTTGTAGAGTTGATTCTTAATATTTTTTTATTTGTTCAAAACAGTTGCAAAACTCCAAGGCGAAGCGGACCTTCCCCTAGCTCTGTAGATGTTGAATCTTTTGTTTATGAAACGGATAAAATAGTTGTTTCGATTTAACGTGACCTCCACACCGTTGACTGCGAAAACATCCTATCCGCCTAGAATTACGTCGTGTACTTACACCTGGACTGCGATGTAGCGCAGAATTAATAACAATATCATCATTCATGTTGGACCAGCTCGTTTCATAATTGGTTCTAAGTACTTGGTAGTGATCCTGTTTCCAGAAGTGTACGAAATGTTCCTGAAATTGATTTTGGTATCTGGAATCCTCCTATTAGGGTAACATAGTTCATATTCTATCTACAAGCAGCTCTAGCATATACCATTACAGTAACCCAAAATAAAAAACCATATCAGCGTATTCCTCTTGATGAACATAAGTAAGGCATTTTTGTCGGGTCCCTGAATAACTCCAATCGAATTATAAACTCAACAGAAAATGTGCATTTAATAACACGATTCACAGAACCAGATCTCCTGCTGTAGCTTGCAAAACACCTCTAATACACAGTTTCTAAACGTAATAGTACAGAATTCCATTGTTGATCATGCTGTTATTCGTGCGTTTACCAACTTTAGAAATTAATAAAACAAAAAAAACTGCATTTCGATGATTAGTAAACAAATAATGGGAAAATGTTTGCTTCAATTATTTTCGATACATTTGATTGTAAATTTTTTATTAAAAAAAAAATACAACGTTATTAAAACATGATATTTTTATTTACAAACAAATTTATTTAACAGTTATATCTTGTTTTCTCAATTTGTCTCATCATTAAGGGAACAAACATTTTTGTTTTTGTTTTATTTTAACTAAATACCGTACGGTATTTCTGTTACAGCTAGTAATGTATTATACTGATTAAATTCGATTTTTTGGTACTTATTTCTTTATTATTTTAGACTTTGATTATATAAATTTTTTCAGAATTAAATTCTCTACAATTAATGTTTGTTGATTTTATGTATTTATTTCCAATTTATACATAGTTATTGTACAATCAAACTTAATAAAAACATTGTTTCGTGGCCACATTTTTTTGCATTTAACCCTGAATCCCTCAAAAACTACTACCAGGTTACAGTTCTGAAAACTTATTTTATTAGCTTTATCAGGTAAAAATACATAAGAATCCATGATATTTCTTACTTTATTAACCTATTCCAAAAGTTCAGTATGGCTTTATTTTACTCCTTTTACCCAGGCCTTCAGGCGAATTCTTTCGATTAGCTGTAACTCGCTAACGAAGCTGTTTTCGGACCTATGTTTTTATAAATTTTTTTCATTTATTTTTACTAGTAACAATGTGCTGTAGAAGTGGGGGGATGAACTTCATGAATCACCCTGTATTATGTCACCTGGAGCGTTACTTGACTACCAGACACGCAAAACGTCAGCCTGGTCATTTCTACTTTGCCAAATCGCCACGACCTGCTCGGAGATGAACTGTGTTAATCAAGAAATAGCCCTCGTATAACTCCATACATAAAAAAGGAAGAGGAACTTCAAAAGGAGAAATATAAGCGCAACCTAATTTGGATTGATTTATTCTATATTTTCACCCGAGACAAAGACAACTTTCCAGGCAAAACGAAGAAATACCGTAAGTTGCTGGAACAGTTTCTTATTAACAGCTGTTAAAACTCCGCTACTTGACAACTTAGTACTCGGAGAGGGGAAAAAATCTTGATCACATCTATAATCTTTGTAGTATGGTGTTAACGAATAATTTGCAGTGGAGATTTCCTATGACAATTTGGTCTAACATAGCATGGCAGCTTTAGTAAGGGATTGTTGCTAAAAAGTGATTTTATGCCATTAAATTGGATCTCACAGCCATTTTAAATACTTGGGATTGCGAATTTAACTTGGCGTTGGGATTATCTTGAGATTTCTGTTGGGGAGTTCGGCGGTCACGTGAAAGTAAAAATGTTCTGCTGCTAGGAATTTCAGCTTTTAAAATTTAAGTATGACATAAGAAACGAAGCAATCTCGGAATGCACACGAAGAAGAAGGGACGGCACTCCCTCTTGAGTTACGTTCCCTGAACGAAAAGGATGGGGCTAACTTGTTCAAGCAAACGTCCTGCACCAGTTTACGGTCAATGGCCCTTGCCATCCAGTAATACTTTCCTCAGCAATCGTGGAATTAGTATGTTCTTTCCTCGATGTTGGCGATACGGATAATTCCTTGATGTCCGATAGCAATGTAAACAGATTGAGATAGTGCTAAGATTGTTTTCTATACGCTGGACATAGTGCTTTATGCGTTATGGGTGGGGGCTAACTTGTTGGGACCTGGGTAAGCTGGGTTTTTAATGCCTGGTAATAGTATTTGTACACAAGAGTGGGTTAGGAGAGATGTATATACACATAAACGAAAATTAATTTCATATTGCATGTAAAGTCTAATGAAAACAGCTAAATATTCGAGAGCTACCTTTACCAATATGGGATAGAAAGTTTTCTTCCAGTCTTGCCATGTGGATGACATTACAATCCATCTTGAAATATTCCGCTAGAATCCGTAGAGTACATACACCTTTTGGTCGGCAATACCAAATTCAGAATCCTATTATTACTGTAGAGTAGTTAAATTTTTTTCTAAGACTTCAGTCATTAGTTAAACAATGTTACAACAAACCAATTATTCGTTACGTCCTGTTAATTTTGTTCTAAGTAGAAAAACTGACTGCATTGGTAGATCCAGGTACATTGAGTTATAGACTTTCATTGAGATATTTTTGTCGAACCTTCAGTTATTTGTACTTTCTACTCTCTAACATAAGACAAAGTGGTTTACGTAAGGACTAGCAAAAAGTATTTTTTTATCTTTATAGATACAATCGACTCTTTTTTTTTCTATGTACTTTATTTCTAGTAAATTATAAGACATAACAATATTTTTATATCTATTGTAGGTTGACATCTTATAAAACTTAGTTTTTATCTTTGCCAAAATATAATCTTAGTTTGAATTTTTGTATTTTCAAATTTCAATCAGCTGTTTGACTAACCAAGCAAATACGTTGCCTACTGAATACTGACTGACTTTGTGGTGTGTGTGACAACGAAAAATCTAAGTGTTAGGCAAATCAAAACTGCATGATTGTACGGTCTGGTTATGGTGAGTTTGTAGAGATAAAACAAATGGATTAACTTATTGTTTTAAAATCATTTAAAAGATTTTAGAAAAGGGACATGGTCGTTTCTGTACTTCTGTTCATCTGTTTGACAACAATGTTTTCAAACACTGCAGCTTATAGAAACGAGTTTACAGGCAAATCTCTCGGGGTGGATTGTTGTGGGTTGGATCTTCTGGAGTTCATTATTTTTGTCGGCACCATTATTAACTACGTTAAGTTTTATTTAATTTAAGTTTAGTTGGTAGTTGCTATAAATCAGTATAGGTGTCAATAATTTATTTTATACATCAATTTTCAGCATTACTCTTATTTATTTATGAGGTAATTGTTGGAATTTGGTTCAGTTTTGCAGTGCAGTTCAAAGTATATTTTCATTTAATACGGTTCTAAGTAATTTCAAAGAATGTTTTAAAATTAAATTTTTTATAGGATATAACTGATTAACTTATTGTAATGTTATTGGTAAAATTGTTTATCTCAGACTAATCTTAAACCTTCAATCCTAGATAGTAAATACATGATTATTTTTACGATTTGATGAGTTTCTATACCATAGGCACACTGTTTTGTCATTTTTTTGTGTGGAGTTTTGAATGCTGCAGATACCATGATTATTAGTATATGACTTTAGTATTGCCCTACCTCCAATATATAATCATTATTATCTCGTAATTGAACTGGGTTGATTATACCATTATATTAGTTTAAATACATTTTAGGGTTGGAACCGACACGAATTAGCGGACCCGGTGTTTTATATCAAAGAATATAGTCATCGATACCTAATTTTCGCATTCTCAAATCCTTAGAATATCAATCAATATAAAAAGTACAGTATAGTCCTCAATAACAATCATATGTTTTAAATTAATAATTATGAATTTAATATTGATCAGTGGATCAAAACAAAGTTTTACAACCAAAATTAGGAAAAATGAAGGAACGACCATATTTACTCCTCTCACAGTTACAGTGGTTTTCTTTCCCACAAATTTCCAAATAATGGGTCTATTCGGTACGAGTCCAACATATTTGAAGGCACGAAAAAGCAACGTCTGTGTAGTTTTCTAAGATTGACTGCCATTTTTTAATAATCAGAATTATGTAAAATTGAAATATTATCCTACGTGTATTATTTTTAGCAGTGTGTACAGTCTGTTGATTTAGATTATTCAAATTAATAGTTCAAAATAATTATTCAGTATCTATCATAGGTATCAGATTGATTTATATCGTTGTTTATGATTAAGTAATTATCGTTACATAGTAATATAAGCCCGTCACTAGGATGAAATTAAAAAAAATTCAAAAGTATCCGAACTTTGTAATTTCAACAAATATTATAATTTAGTATACTGTAATGCTATATAATTATGTAAAGCTCATTGTCTTTATTATTACAAAAATGTGATTTTAATATCATTGCATGTGTTTTGGTTATAAATTGGCTAACTTAAAATAATGTTGTTTCTATAACTGGTTGAGACATGAACTATTTAAGTCGAGGTTATCTCGCCAGTGGCTTATGAACTAAATCCAATTTCTGCCTGTCTGTATGGACAATAAATGTCGAACACGTTGACCTAGGACTCTTAGAGGGTTGAAATTTGGGTGGGAAAACTCTATACCTCTACTACTTTTAAATCGTTAGGTGAAAGTTGTAATCATCAGTTCAGTATGATTCTCTGTTAGAATCTGTCAAGGAAGTGACGCCTAAACTATCAATAATCTTATTGGGTAACCAGGTATTTATGAATATGGATAAGATTACCCTAATATTTAAAAATTTGAAATAAAAATTCCATCTCTGAGTAAGTATAAAAGGTTTTTATACTACCTCGTTTTTTAGGAGTGTTTCAAACTATAAAGTTATTCAAATCGAACAGAAATTAGAATTGGCGACAGGCGGGAGGATCCGCTCTGTAGAATGTTTGATGAGCAGGATGAACACTGCCGTCACACTTGCTCTTTTGATTGTCACTTCAATAGCAAGGGAGCGGTAGTATGCTATCTTTGGTATTTTGGACATGTGTAGGTGAATTTCCCAGTGAGGACCTGATAGGTTGTTTTCTTCGGTTTGTGGAACTAGTTGGAAAATCATAGACATGGTAGGCACTCATGGTGTGATTCCAGGACTTACCACTTAGAGTAAATGATTAGGAAATAGAATCAAATAGGTTTAATCTGGAAAGTTAAGAAAAGATTCTTTCAATGTGAAACAATTTGCAAGCATTGAGGATAAAGGTTAGGGTTAAGTCCATTCTTGGAATTGGTTTAGGTCTACAATAGGTTTAAGCGCTGGCTGGCTGCAGAGAAACAACTCTTGAGTTTTACTCCATAGGAAACAATGGCAACTTCAAACACTTTTAATGTTCTTGTTTTTGGTGATTCAGTTATGAGAAATGTCTCATTTTAAACAACATAATTAACTATGGCATCCAAATGCTTTTGAGTTTTTCATGTAATGTTACACTTTAAAAAAGTTAAAAAAATAAAGTATAAAAAATGAGCCTAAGTGTTGAAAGCTTAACATTGTTCGTATGGAGCTAAAATTCAAGATGACAGGCAAGTACAGCAGACTTCCTTGTACATTATTCATAAAAATGTAAAATTATACCCATATTTATTTCTGAATTCCACTAACACTATATATTTTTATTCTAATCAACAAATATACACTTATATTATAAACTGTTAAATAAAAAATTATTGCTTTTTTGGCCAGTTTATAAATTTTAATAGAT
>NW_025789411.1:0-7755 GCF_021130785.1 Homalodisca vitripennis
CAGCCGGTTCAATTGGATCGGATACATTATGTGATTCGGAGTGCTGATTAACATCTTATAAATTCAAACGCATTTTTTACGTTGTTCGCGTACAATTATGCCTCCAAAGCGACAAGCAATTGGTCGATCTACACCTCAAGCTCGGAAGAAAAGAGCAATACGAGCCTCAGAATCAGACGAGCAACGAGTATTAAGGCTGGAAAATATTCGAGTACATGCCGCTGAAACCCGTTCGACGGAATCATCTGAACAACGAAAATTGAGGTTGGAAACTAATCGAATACGTACTACTCAGGCCCGTTCGTCTGAGACAACTGAACAACGGGAAAGAAGGCTGCAAAATATTAGAATAAGCAACGTTCGATCAAGACGAACGTTGCACATTGATTTAAATCTTGCTGCATTCTATTATGATAGTAATAATGATTACAGTCTTCATCCAAGTGTCGTCAATTGGAAAAATGATTAAAATTTGTATGTATTGTGCGGCCCTTAAATTTAAGAATGAAACACCAGGAATGTGCTGCGCCAATTGGAAAAGTTATACTGCCAGAATTACAGCCACGCACCCGAAACCACTATCAACGTTGTTATCAGGTGTTACACGTGAATCGAAGCCATTTCTTGGAAAATATTCGCAAATACAATTCATGTTTTCAAATGACATCTGTTCGGTGCAACTAACATCGTGCGTGAAAAATTACATGCCCAAACATTTAGAGTGCAAAGGGCAAATTTATCATCGTGCCGGATCGCAGCTACCATCGTTGCCGGACGCAAGATCACAAGTTTTCTTCAAATTTATTTCATGGCAAACAGTCATGAACAAATTGAACAACGATGTCATTACAATGCAGGCACTAAAACAAGAAATCGTGGCTGCGTTACAAGCCTTTTTTTCGATCAACACCAATGAATTAGTTCAGTTTTTTTAAAACCGCCATTCAACAAATGCCAGCCGATGACTAACGCAGTTTGTAAATTCGAGCAGAATAAAAGACCGTTTGGCCAATACGAAAGACCCAATTTAATGCACCAACAGTTTATGAAGTGGCGATCGTGATAGATGGCGAAGAAATCGAATCACCGCGACATAATTCATCATCGCAGAAGTTGTGACGTTCAACGAGTCTCCGAAACTCATCGTTCATACGACGGATTACAGTATCCGATTCTGTTTTTGGCGAGGAGAAGATGGATATCATTTGAAACATCAAAATGAGAAATCCACAAACATAACGAGGAAGACGAATAAGAAAGTCTGTGCTATTAATTTATTAATCGTATCGATTGATGAGACCGTCAAGACGCTGAGAACCACAATCTAAAATGTTGACAATTGTTCCATCAATACATTGACACGAACAAGGTACGCCGAAGATTGAAACCGAACGACTCTTATATATACGATTGAATCAAACCAAGTTGCGGGTTCTGAAGAGTACATCCATTTACGAGACGCAATCGTTAATGATGGTAACAAGAATCCAAACGAATTAGGAAGAATGGGTCATAATACCATCGACCATTCACGGTAAGTCCCACGGCAACATGCACTGAATATGCACAAGATGCTATAACATACGTTCGCGCATACGGTCGTCCAGATTTGTTCATCACATTTACATGCAATCCTACGTGGGATGAAATTAATGAACTTCTGTTAGCTGGACAATCATCTTCGGACCGCCATGACATTACCGCACGCGTATTTAAACAAAAATTGAAATCTTTCATGGATTTTATTATCAAGCATCGTGTTTTTGGAGAGGTACGCTGTTGGATGTATTCCATTGAATGGCAGAAAAAGAGGATTGCCACATGCACATATTTTGATTTGGTTAGTCAATAAAATTACGCCAAATCAAGTTGACCAAATCATCTCAGCAGAAATACCAGATAAAGACATTGATTCAAACTTATTCGACGTCGTTTACCAAAAATATGATTCATGGTCCATGTGGCGCATTTAATAACAATTCACCATGCATGTCTGATGGGAAATGCACGAAACGATACCCAAGAAACTTGGTTTCTGAGACCATTACTGGCAATGACGGATACCCACTGTATCGTCGACGATCAGTTGAAGATGGCGGCAAATCCATCGTTCTGAAAGTACGAAACGTTAATGTCGAAGTCGATAATCGTTGGGTTGTTCCATATTCACCATTGCTCTCAAAGACCTTCAAAGCACACATTAATGTTGAGTATTGCAATTCAGTAAAGTCGATTAAATACATTTGCAAGTATGTCAACAAAGGAAGTGACATGGCAGTCTTCGGAGTAGGGAATGTAGCGGCACCGCTCGATGAAATCAACCAATACCAACTTGGACGCTACATTAGCAGCAATGAAGCAGTATGGCGCATCTTATCATTTCCAATCCATGAACGACATCCAACAGTAGTACATTTGGCAGTGCATCTCGAGAATGGACAACGCGTGTACTTCACAACAGATAATGTACGTGCAAGAGCATTGGTTCCACCGGCAACAACTTTAACTGCATTTTACTCATTGTGCCAAGATGATCATTTTGCAAAGACTCTACTTTATTCTGAGGTACCGAAATTCTACACGTGGAATGCATCGGCTAAAAAGTTTCAACGTCGCAAACAAGGTAAAGTAGTTGAAGGACATCCCAATTTGTATTCCAGTGACAGCATATGGGTCGTCGTGTACCACTGTTCACCCGAACAACTACAGAATGTGTCTATTTGCGATTGCTGTTAATCAATGTACGTGGACCGTTGTCCTTCCAAGATTTAAGGACAGTCATCGGTACAGTTATGCGCCACTTATCATCAAGCTTGCCAGATACTAAAATCTTCTTGAAAATTGTGACATTGGGACACTTGCACTCTTGATGCATCGAATACTGCTCGACCCACAGCAAATACGTACGTTTATTTGCTATCATTTAAACAACCTGTTTTATTGGTAATCCAAACGATCTTTGGGAAAATTAAAAGGTACAACATGAGTGAAGACATTCTACAATGTTTGCGCATTGCGAATTAAATTCGGGAATTCAATTTCACTCCAAAAGTGTATAATGAGGCATTGATTTTGATTTGAAGATATATGTTTGGCAATTACTAACAAGGCACTGGTGACGGTGCAACTGGGAAATGCCTGATCTAAAACCGAACAGCGAACAACCTTTTCGATCGTGATTTGCAAACGAGAAACACACTTTGATTACTGTCGAATTGGGGACATATGTTCAGATATAAATCTTCCGCAGTTGATTCCAGAACAACGCATTGCGTATGACTGAATTATGCGTGCCATTACAGACAGAGAGTGGTGGGAATATTTTTCCTAGATGCGCCTGGTGGTACAGAGGAAGACTTTTCTTCTATTCACTCATTCTGGCAACCATACGATCACAAAATAATATTGCACTGGCCATTTGCATCATCTGAAATTGCGGCCAAACTCTTTTGGATGGTGGCCGAACAGTGCATTCAGCATTGAAACTAGCCGTTTGAATTTGCACAACAAACTTGAGACACCAACATGCAACATCACGTAAAAAATCTGGAATGGGCAAATTTACTTAAACGTGTCAAAATTATCATATGGGAAGAAATGTACAATGTATCACAAGAAAGCATTGGAAGCAAATTGATCAGTACACTGCGAGATTTGAGAGGAAACGAACAGATCTTTGGTGGCGCACTCATTTTATTGTCTGGTGATTTTCGACAAAACGCTGCCGGTTGCATACCACGTTCAACACCCGCTGACGAACTTAAAGCATGTCTCAAATCATTCAGTTTTATGGCGCCATATACAGAAATTTGCTTTTGAAACCCAACATGCGTGTTACAACTACAACAGGATGCATCGGCTGAAAATTTTGCAAAACAATTGATGGATATTGGAAAATGGGGCGTGCGAGTTGGCAAATTGATGGAATCTACGCAATGTATCACCTTTGCCCAGCTAAACTTCTGTACGATCACAAAAAGCATAGATTGAATTGGTGCAAAAAGTTTTTCCAAACAATGCACAAAGATACAAAAATCTTCAAGTGGCTCAGTACGCGTAGCTTTATTAGCAGCCAAAAATATCGATGTCAATACCCATTAACTTCAATATTCAGACAATGGAATACCTGGCGAAACAACAATATATAAGTCCATCGATACTGTGGTGAAATCAAGACGAAGCTTTTAACTATCCAAATGAATTTTTGAATTCGCTTGATTTGCCAGGCATGCCACCGCACGTTCTTATATTGAAAATTGGTTTTGTACCCTTCATTCTTCTTCGAAACATAAATCCACCACGACTTTGTAACGGAACCAGACTCTCAGTCAAGGAAAATGATGATAAATGTTATCGAGGCAACAATTTTGACTGGAAAAAATTCAAAGGTGAAGACGTACTGTTACCAGTTTTCCCAATGATCCCAACAGATATGCCATTCGAATTTAATCCGTTTGCAGGTTCCGGTGCGACTCGCTTTCGCAATAACTATCAAAAAAGCACAAGGTACAATCGTTGCAAGTATGTGGATTGAATTTGGAGAATCCATGCTTCTCACATGGGCCAGCTCTATGTGGCTTGCTCACGCGTTGGAAAACCTTCTGATTTATTTGTTTACGCACCAGATGGAAAAAACAGAATTATTGTGTATCCCACAGCTCTTCAATAAATATCGGAATTTAATCGAAAAGCTGCAATGTCACAATTTTTTCGGAGAATGAACAAAAATAATAAGCGTGACTCAAAATGAATTGTATATGTGTGTATTGAATATTTCCTTCAAATTTTTATTGAATATTTCCTTCAAATTTATTGTAGGTTGGTGGCGTCAGCAAACGGCGACGCAGGGGGTAAGCTAGTTAGGTATATAAACAGAGATAATTTAATATCTCTTCTAAAGTTTCCTTTCTATTCAGTTGTCTCAAATATAATCTTAAGTAATAGGACATTGATTGCGTTAGCGAATCTGTGGAGTTCTCATTCTACGATAGGAATTTATTATGCATTACAGAGTCAGCTTATTCAGAAGGGCTTTAGTTTATAACATCTCGTCATTCCCCTTAACCACACCATTCCCTTATTGAAACTGATTCAATTAACTTTTTTAATGTAGTTTTTTACAGAAGATAGTCACCGTTACATCTCAAAAGTTAAAATTAAATTTGAAATTATTTGATATACTGCTAAAACCTAAAAATGGAATCAGTGCTGACAATGTTTGAGCAGAAAAGGTTGAGGAGAATTGAGTTTAATAACATTAATTGAGAATTTTGATGTTGATTACAAGGACGGGTGATAGTGTGTAAGAGTCGTCACGAAATAACACCATTTCTCACCTTGAGGCTGTTTCGGTTTTATGTTATTAACGTTCCATTTTGTAAACACGAAATTTTTACAAAATGATCTCAGCTTAAGATTGCATTACAAATGGACTCTACAGTCCATGACATGGTAGTAATTTTTATCAATATTTCTTACGTTTTCATTTTGCAAGTGAACTTATATAAAAATTGAATAAAAAAATACCATTAATATATTTTGGAATGTTAAACAAACTTTAAAGTGTAAGATTGATGATTTTCAATGAAAATAAATACAAATGAGGAAATAATTGTGAAGTTATGTGTGGTATGTATGCAATATTAGAATAGTCATAATTGGAATTATATTTTAATGAGAAAATTACTAGCAAATGATAATCTAAACGTTTAAGTTACACCTTAAAACTTATCCTACCTAGATTTGATAAGGATATTAATGGCTTTCTGAGCTCAATTCGTTCTTGACATATCCCTATTGGACCTAACAGGGCTTCACTAACGCTCTGGGTTTTAAATTATCACAGATGGATGTATACCATCATGGATATCGATATTTCCATGCAAAATGTATCGTGAATTAATAAAATATATAGCACCATAGCTCAAACGATTTCAAGATTACAGCCGTACTTCGGGAGGATTTAGTCTTCGGTAACTCTGTGACACGTATTCGAGGTTACTTTTCTGGATGGACAGTCGGACATTCGTTACGGTCTGTAAACGTCCCTCGATTCTCCCTTGTTCGGTTTATATTATTAACTAGGGGACACATTTCAGGTATTCGTTGTAAACTTATAGATGTAATCAATGGAAACAAAGAATTATTTCTAAAACCTGAGGGTAGAGTAAAATTTACCACTTATAAAAAGTTGTTATGAGTAGTTTAGTATAAAAAACGCCTACCAATTCTTTTTATTTTGGAGGTTCTCAGTTCTCACAAGCTAAACCAATTACAAGAACGAAAAATTGTTTAATTTTTACTCTTTTGTTGATTATATTATAAATATATTTAAAAGCTGATAATTGCGCTAACCAAAATATAATTCAATTTAGCATGGAAAATATAAACTATTAGGATTCCTAGACAAACTATTTCTGCAATCAGTCTCTAAAGCTGTAATGGACTAGAAATGGAGAGAAATTCAATTATATTGCGAAATGGGTTTCAGAGTTAGGAGATAACTTCCGATGACCAAAAATTGTTTAACGAACATTAGAAATTGCATTAAACAAACTGGTTACTACGACACCCTTGTTACTAATGGGAAACATGCCTCTAAAACGTTAGTAAACAATATTAACAACATATATGATAAGGATTTCACTCTAATTGCACAGTCATAGGTATATTATGTGTTTGCGAATTAGATTATGCGAATTAATATGATCTATTGTTTATATCATACTAGAATGATCTACTGGAATATTGAATGTTGAAAAAAACTATTACTTATTATGACAGGATATTTGGGTTATAAGTTGGCAGACAAGATAGCAGAGGGACACTCTGGCTCACTTGGCAACATATTTTAAACTGGGGAGTCTAACTACGGTTACGATGAAGATAAAGTGTATGCGCTTGGTATACATTTCATTCTTTGTACTCACTCTATCTCTCTTTCCCACTCACAACAGCAGGTGCTGTCCAGGTTTTACATGGAAAATGTGTGAAATAACGCTATATAAATATATGCAAATTGTGTTTAAAATACCATCTATAGCTATTTTTATTGTTACGCAGCCTGATAATTACTATAAATAATAAGCTTTATCGGTTAAAACTAAAATGGGATTATTTGATAACAACTTTATTAATAATATTTCTATAAAGGTTTTAATTATTTTCAGAATGTTAAATAATATATAAACGACTCAAAATATACGCATAATGTATATAGTAACAGGCCACACAACATGTCGCATAACAAATTCCATTGAAGTTGTGTAGAGGCTTTCAAGTTTACAACATTTCGTACTATGATAAATATACTAATGCCATCCGAATATAGTCAGTTTGGTTATAAATTTATTTATTATTTAATACAATTTGTCTTTATTTACATACAAATATACATAAGGGGAAATTCCCTATTATAATTAAAGCTGTATTAATAATAATTGAATATTAGTCGTAACAGAATACACAAGAACTTATAACAAAATAAAATTGCCAACTAAAAATTATTAACCTTCCTAGTCCAACCTGCATATTAAAAGTACTGTAGATTAAAAATGCACGCTGTTGTTTTTCTAATCAAATAAAAGTAAAAACAAATTCTTCTTAAACTTTTTCAATCATAGCATCCTTTATTAAAAGAAATATACGTGTTTCAATAATACAGAGAACTTTTATTACTACCTTTCAAATAATACTCCAATGAAATACATAAAGTAAATGCGCAAATCAAATCTCGTGAGAGGAGTAAAGAATTTT
>NW_025789412.1:0-7389 GCF_021130785.1 Homalodisca vitripennis
AATCGCTACTTTGGGGATACTTTCTTAAAATTTGACGAAATTCTTGGACTCGAACGTACTAAAGATCGGGTTTCCCATTCAGGGAAATTGGTGAGATGGAATTGGGAATAAAAAATGTCCTCGCTCGACATTTGTTCTACAAGATCCGAGGATTTTTTATTAATTTATTTCCTGTTTTGCCCTATGATACCTATGGCTAGAGATGAAACTATGTTCACTAAACATTTTTTTTAATGCCCTCAAGTTTAAAAACAACACGAGGCATTGAAAATGTATAAGAGTAGAAAGTTGTTTTAAAGCGCTTAGTTTATAAAAATGTGCGATGATCTTTGTTAAAATAAAATACAAATTTCGATGCACACTTTAAAAGTAATTGTTTAAATTTGACACTGTAGATTTCTTACATAGAAAGCTGAAGTGATTTTCACCGCCTACGGACTTTTTAAATATAATCAGAATATAGAGTGCACAACCACCACTTTTTGCCCTTTTCAACTTTGAATGCCTGGAAGTATAGCACTTTAAATTAACGAAAACCGTTTAAACAGGTGCGTTGCTTAAAATTTATAATTAATGAACGTGGTTTTAAACAAATTTTCCTAAGACAGAGCCATAGGATCCAACTGGGTGAGGGCTGGGATCGATTCATGTATGAAAACTCGCATTAAAAAACCCAAACTTTGCTTGTTAACTCACCTCGTCTAACTCCATCTCTCTTGGTCCTTAACGTACATCTCGGATTGCACTAGAATAATGTGTATGTCCAAGCGAAATTAGCAAGCTATAGGTAAAAAGTATTTTCTAGATAATTATTAAACTACTACTTAAAATTCTAATTTAAATCAGCAATAAATATACATCCTAGCTTCGTTTGCAGATTTGTGAGCGAAATTTTGAAAGTTGAAGGGTAGTTTTATGAACTCTCGCTCTCTTGTTTTATTTTTTAACGAACAGGGACTCACACACAGGTCACGTACCTTATTAGTATTCGGCACTCTAATGCCATTTTTACAGTACTAACCCTATCGAAGCAGTTAAAATGGTAAGACTAAACATTGAGTTTTGGATCTTGACAAAAGAAAATAGTAATTCATGAATTATTCAGGGGGTTCGCAGAGTGAACAAAAATTAAATAAAAATAATGCGCTAGGAGAGGGCTAGATCACGTGGAGAGTTAAGCAATAAGAAAGTAATCTTGGCGCCAAGAGTATGGAGTGTCCCAATTTGAGGGTGAAATATGGAACTCGTTTCTGTAGCTAACCAATGCTTATGGGAGGCCCCTTAGGGTTAAACAAGCTTGCCCTAACCAAGGGCAGTTTACTGTGCTTCCCTTGCTCAAAAACATCTTACAGAACCCATATGTTGGCAGGGAATTCCGCCACACACGACGGAGACGTTCAACAAGAAGATGGTCTCGTGTTTTTCCATGCAACAATCATGTTTTCAACTGTCAATTACAATGTGTTTGAGTAAAATAGAGAATTTGTAGAATGTTTGGAGCCTATCTGGAAGAATTGAAAATAAAAGTCATAGATAGCTTAAATAATACGGTGCCATAACAGTAAGGTAATAGGTTATTTTATTTACACCAGCGCTAGGCATCTAAGTCATAAATTACGGACAGTAATATAATAAGTTATTTATTAATTACAGGCAGAAAATATATTAGTTATAGACAGTAGCGTAACAGGTTTGAATTCTAGACAGCAACAAAATTAGTTAAATTATGAGTTAAAGATAACAATTATATAAGTTACAAACAGTAAAAATATTAGTTATATACAGTTATATATTAGTTACATACTGTAGAGCAATATGTTTGAGTGCTAGATAACAAATAGCCCTAATTAATTACGTTTCAGATAACAATGTACTAAGTTATGAGTTACAGACAGTAACAAAAGATATTAGTTATAGACAATAGCGTCAACAATTTTGAGTGCTACGCAACAACATAACTAGTTATGTTACAGAAATATATCTACTAGCTTATGAGTTTATAAGTTACAGACGGCAACATACTAAATTATAAGTTACTCGTACATAGAGTAAGAGAAGAATGAGTACTAGACATTATTGTAATAAGTTCCTAGTGGCTGGTTGTTTATCTATATTCTTACTTCTGAGTAGAGTAGAGCACTTAAGTCTCTCTACTTAAGTTCTCTACTTGAGCACTTAAGTCGATGCCACATCATGCCATCACAATAACCAAATAAACATGATCTGTAACACTTCAATGCCGCGTTATGCCATCACGATGACAGGATTCACATGATGATCTGTAACACTTCAATGCCGCGTTATGCCATCACGATAACAGAATACACATGATGATCTGTAACACTTCAATGCCGAGTTATGCCATCACGATAAACAGGATTCACATGATGATCTGTAACACTTCAATGCCGCGTTATGCCATCACGATAACAGAATACACATGATGATCTGTAACACTTCAATGACGAGTTATGCCATCACGATAACAGGATTCACATGATGATCTGTAACACTTCAATGCCGCGTTATGCCATCACGATAACAGGATTCACATGATGATCTGTAACATTTCAATGACGAGTTATGCCATCACGATAACAGGATTCACATGATGATCTGTAACACTTCAATGCGAGTTATGCCATCACGATAACAGGATTCACATGATGATCTGTAACACTTGAATGCCGCGTTATGCCATCACGATAACATGATTCACATGATGATCTGTAACACTTCAATGCCGCGTTATGCCATCACGATAACATGATTCACATGATGATCTGTAACACTTCAATGCCGCGTTATGCCATCACGATAACATGATTCACATGATGATCTGTAACACTTCAATGCCGCGTTATGCCATCACGATAACAGGATTCACATGATGATCTGTAACACTTCAAAAATCGAAAAAACACTTAAGTTCTGTTAGTATCTTGTTAATATGGATCGTGAGCAAGTCACTATATCGTCGGCAAACAAAAGTTGCAGTCGATTCTGGTATTGTCCAATTAATCAAAGACGTGAGGAAGTCTGGACTTTCTAAGTATTATTTGAAGTATGTCAGTTGCTTCTTTTGATGAATTGCACACTAGTGGATGGAGAGCTTTTGATTCAACTAGTGACATCAAAATTTCAACATCAATTCCTTTCATAATTTTTAAATAAGTCACTGAAACACTCAAACTGGTGAAACCGGCAACCTAACGTAAAAGTGAATGTACACTGCAAGCTACAGCGCCTGGACGACTATAATCGTCTAGTGTGAAAGCGTGCATTTGTTCACATACGAGGTCAATGACCCGGGAGGACGATACTCCCGTCCGGGCAGAATCGTATGATTTGTAAAGGTTGGCAACAAGCAACACCAACATTACATATTTAATTTGTTATATATCTATAGGCAAACTTCAAGTCTATAAATGCCGGTTCGTTTTCAAGATACCAAAAACATTATTTCGACATACAGAAAAAAATTATTCCAGCCCCTCGAGTGATAGGCTTCGCTAACGCTCAGCCAATAAAATGAACATCGTTTTTCCACACTTTTTAAACACTATTTACTGAGGCTATAAACTAGACGTTCTGAGAGTTGTGAAACGCCCGAACAGGTTTGCAATATTAATACATCACCATAAAAGCCCCTGAAGCGAGTCGGACAAGCTTATCCTTATATTTTTAAAAAACTATTTTATTTTCATTAAAAAAAAGGAATTTAATTCCCAATGGATTGTTACTCAATATTGTTCGGTGGGCGGGGGGGGTGGAGAGGGTGGCAGGTAGCCCAAACCTGAAGTAACGATGACAGGCGATTTCAATTAGATACAATTTGGATGATTGTCCGGAGAGTTAAACGGTTAGGAGATCGGCCACGCTGTAGGGATTACAATGGGGATGAGGATTGGGGGGTGAAACAATCTGTGTGGTGGGGTTGAGGGACGAGGGGTTCATTGGGGTCGTGTCAACACGCTCGCGATCGCTACATCCCCGCCATTGTCAGTACCCAGTTAATTTGTTGTATACTTCATTGTTACCCTTCTTTTCCAACAATTTAATGAACTGGCCAATGCAAACTTAAAGTATCCTGACTTGTCGGATGGTTAAAAGTAACACTGCAAGGCTCTCATGACATAACGGGTTCCCTCCTCAGGGGCGATGTTTGGGACCAGTTTTCTTTAAACATCAAATAACACTAATTTTTCAATAAAATTATAAAATAGTGTTTCCGTCTAACTTGGAAATAGCATGTAGATTTTGTGACAGCCGAAAATTTGATAAATGTACATGAGGAGTTTATATAACAAAAAGTAACTACAGGTAACAGTTCTGAAACCTATTTTATTAGCTTTATCAGGTAAAAATACATAAGAATCCACGATTTCGTTATACTTAATTAACCTTTCCCAAAAAGTTCAGTATGGCTTTTAAATTTTACTCTTTACTCAGGAATTCAGGCGAAATCTTCGCTAGCTAAGAACTCGCTAACGAAGCGTTTTCGGACCTATGTTTATATAACATTTTTTTCATTATTTTTACTAGTACAATGTGCTGTAGAAGTGGGGGGAGAACTTCATGAATCACCCTGTATATATATATTATATAATATTGGATTTATATATACTCAATATCGTTTAAGATAAAAAAAAAACATTGTTTCCTACAAAAAGTTTAGGAAATTGATAAAGCATTCTAGTACAATTATTATATTTAGTCTGATGTCTATAAATAACGGAGTTTTGAATGTTTAAAGGTTTCAATGGGTTCCATATGAAACCAAGTTGGTCATTGAACTCAGTCAATATTTAAAAAAGATAAAGTTTTGTACCGAATTTCACCTTCCTTGGGGCCCTTTTTTGGGGAACAGTTAACCCCGCAACCGCGTTATATGGAAATACTAGCAGTTATCCGCGGGCTTCGCACGCAATTTCCTGTTGAAAAACAAGACCACTAAATGTTTTCTCAAGTATTATTTTGTTATGACATTTCAACGCTCCTGAGATAATCGATAGTCTCTCAAAGCTAATTCAATCTCCTGATTCATTTTTTGTTTAGGTTTAAAGAACAGTGTTTTGCGATCCCGAAGTCGTAGAGTGAAACAGTTTTTTATAAGATTTTAATTTCTCTCCAGCATTCCACGATAATTTATTGAATTGCCTCCAACTATTTCAGTAACAATTGAACTATTTTAGACCAAGTGTGGAGGAATTCCTTAAAGCCGAAGGCAATAGCTATTATATAATGCATGGTGGTGATATATAGTTTTAATGACATAGGAGATGTATTCTGTTTGTCAGTTTAAGGAATGGAAGTAAGCTTATTTTAGATACATATCATGCTTTTATGCTTACTCTATGCTTTCAAGACTATAAATATCCAATACATCTCAAATTGTACTAAAAATTATTAAACATAAACGTATATGTATGTGTTGTAATAATATTATAGTGTTTACATATAGCAGTTGATTACTTTATGACAGGTTCTTTTAATAAAAAAGTGTCTTTGCTGCAATGCATTTCTTATGGAAATGTTCACAACTTTATCACCAGCCCTGATCAGTCATTCCTTCATTGATAAGTAATTCAGAACACTTCTTTTACATAGATAAGTCTCGATAAACTAATTTGGCTATAAAGAATCAAGTTCCGTCTGTTTTTAAATTCACTTTCTGTCTAAGATATTTTCCAGTACCATTGCAGAGTTTTGCCTTGTGCCCCCGATCAAGAAAATCTATACCAAACTAAAAGCAACTTCGATCGTAAAGCGGCGTCTTCTTTTTGGTTTTTTTTAAATTTTACTTGCGATCAACAAGTTTTCAAGTGACATAGTCATAGTTTGCCTCGTGTTCCGGCGAAGAAAAATATTTAACTTTGTACCGCTTAAAAGTTAACCTGCGGTCAACAAGAGTCCAGTTCCGGCCGATTAAATTCACTTTCCGGTCTAATGTGGTTTTACTTGATCTATAGAATACTAGCAGTTTCCCGAGGGCTTCGCACGCAATGTTCCCGTTGAAAAACAGTACACTATATTCACTTATTCTTTTTTCTATCACATTCTAAACATTGCTGAGATAATTGGATAGTCGTTCCTTCGTGAGTCCTCTTTGGGCGCTATTATGAAGGGATGTACCATATTCCTGCCGCTATCTTTTTCGTGGTTTTTTGCTAGGTGGGTTGAATAAGTTATTCAGAACAATTAATGTATATGGATGATATTCTCGGTTAAACTAATTAGGTTATAAAGAATCAAATTCGGTCGTTTAAAAGATTAATTTTCTGTCTAAAGGATATCGTTCCAGTATTATTTAGGAGTGTGCCTTCAAGAAAAATGTATCAAAGGGACCCAATTCTCAGATCCCATAAAAGTGTTTTTCTTTCGGCTTCTTTTCATTTACCTTCGAGTGTAACCAAATTCCGATAACCATTATTTGCAAACATTCACGGATTTTTTACATTGATGGTTGTTTTCATAATAGCGTTTTAATAGTATTATTCATTGCATTAGATAGTTTATTGGCGATTGGTGGCGAAGACTGGTTGCGAAATTTTAAAATTAGCGCAATGAGTCGGTCTTCTATGCAGACCCTGCATTACACTACTGATCAAGCACTTTACAATAAAAAATTTTTCTAAATTTTATAATGTAACACAAATGATTCATCTTCCTGCCTCTTCTGATGAAAAACTTCATCTGAAAGTTATTAATCAGCTGTTAAGTATCAGTTCGCTTTTTATTGACGTGTCCCGGTAGCGCAGGTCTGTCGGATCCAATATAAAACAACTCCAATCATCAACAAACAATTTATATAATTAAAAAAAATTAATTATAAATAAAACCTATTTAAATTAAACCAAATTTGTGAATTTAAACCATTTCTATTCTCGAATTCCACTGTAAAAACACACACAAAATTGTTTCATCAAAATTCGGTCCAATAGTATTTCATAAGGTCTATAAAGGACAAAACACACCAAACATATCATTTTAATTGATAAATTTAATTTTATATATATATCATATATATTATTTATATATATATATATATACGAGAGAGAGAGAGAGAGATGAGAGAGAGAGAGGGTGGAGAGAGAGAAGAGAGAGAGAGAAGAGATAGAGGAAGAGATACAACTACGTGGTAGAATACATTGAGGATTAAAAAGAGTCTACTACCAGCACATTTGTAATCTACCCCTCGGTCTAAGACGAATTTCAAGTGTTTATAGTTACCTTGTTTGTCCCCGATGACGAAATTAATCTCATAAAACTTAAAACTATAAAGTTAGTGCAATCAATATGAGTCTGTTCTTGGTCGTGTTAAATTTCATTCCCTGTCCTAATTTTATTTACTGTTCTAAAATTGAAGTTTAAGCTGTTGGACCGGGC
>NW_025789413.1:0-7500 GCF_021130785.1 Homalodisca vitripennis
TGAAGGTAGATAACGGAATTCGACCGATTTTTGGGGAAGGAAAAATTCTCCCAATGACTCAGAGCTGCTGGCAAGGGTGTCCTGTGACGCTCGTCTTAATGACAGGGGTGGTTATGACGCACGGAACAGTGGCGTAGCGAAGGGGGGGGTCCAGGGTGGTCCGGACCCCCCCGAAATTTTAAGAACATTAAAAAATAAAGCATGGCAGGAAAGAAAAAGGACAGTTATCATTAATCTTGTCATCAAACATTATAATTGATTGATTTCAACTGATTGAAGTGACGTTGTTTAAAAATATAATTGTCCTTTTCGTTTAAATCATAAGGAATTAAACGATACTTTTGGGCTCGGCCCTTTCGAATAGTGTAGTGTAATCACGGTATTTCTATAGGGAGCTGTCACGTGACGTCTCGCAATAGTAAACTGAAACCGTAACACGGCGAAAACAGTTTAAAATTTAGCGACCACATCGTTCAAATTCGTCGTGGGGGACGTAAAGTGACATGCTTAGAATTAAGTTATGACGTTGATTTTATGGTGTCATTTAAACTGTAAACGTGTATATAATTATCGAAAAAAAAAGTCACTTGCTTGTCGGATAACTACACTTGAAAAAACAACTCTATGATTAGGAACTTCAACGAATTTGGACTTCAATGATTGAGGTAAACGTAGGGTTTTCGAATGAGTTTTAGGACGGACGATTTTTTGTTTTCATTAAACTGTACTCCATTCCTATATAATTATCGAGGATAAAAAAATCACTCAGGTCGGTAAATACCACGAAGAATGATCTCTACAGAATTCAAGTTATGACGTTTTTTGGATTTAATTGGGTTTGAGTGGTTGAGGTTAAATAAAAACTGGTACTTAGTGATTATGTTTAGGACGGTCTCATTTTAGGTAATTAAATTCAAACGCCGACTAATACATATATAATTAAACGAGAAAAAAAAAACAATTTAAATCAACTTTCAAATTAGCGACCTTTTTTCCTATAGAGTCCAAAGGGGATTCTATTCTTGGACCAAGTCTTGTTCATTGTGTACGTCAGCAGCTGAACTATCGCTCCTGAGAGGGTAAATGGTCCAGTATGCTGAGATTACAACGCTCGGCATTAAAGCTCCAACAAAACCAAATTGATTATAAATAATTTCCTTTTTAGAACTGAATTAATGTATTCAGTTTTTTTATAAATTAAATCTTAGGGACTCAATAACTCCAAATAAAATGCACTCTAAATTACTGTTTGCGGCAAAGAGGAGATTGAGGATCGCGCTGACTGTTGATGGCGGACGATGTCTCATAGAGGAACTGATTCCCACCAAAAGTTCCTCAGGAAATGTAACTTGATCGAAGTTCTGACTTGAGACAATTCACATTGAATAGTACCTGTCAAAGGTTTCTTCAGACATTTTCTCTACGGGAACCTTTCATAATAATTTTTCTCCTGGGATGTACCTAAAAAATTGGCCTAACTTTGGCCTTTGTACTTCTCCATCTAACGTACAAGGTTGAGGCTATGGGGCAGCTGTGTCTAAATACAAATTTGAGCGAGTATTTAGAAGTCAAAAGAAAGCTGTCCGCATTATTTTATAAAATTGAAATCCCGAAATCTTTGCCCGTTTAGGTAGCTTGGATTGCTAACTTTGCCCTGTCTCTACATCCTCGATGTCGCCCTGTACTATGCCGATTTAAGTGCGAAGTTGGTCCGGGGCAGGGACGTCCATCAAGTACGGGACAAGAGGCAGGGACAAACCTTCGGTTACAGAGGCCGCATTCAAATCGTTTGGCCATCCGAGGGTTTGGTGTTAAGTTGATCAACAAGCTTACATGATTGAAATAAAAAATTTGAATGAACCAACAAATATTTAAAGCACGATTGTGACTCTTTTTGGGTGTCTGAGGGTTGTTATTATTCTGTGGAAGAGTTGTATGATGAGCCCGCTGGGATGACAATTTAAAGTAATTCTGATAATCCTCTATTTCTTATTGGTAAAATTTAGATGATTTTTAAAAACGGTAATGGCTGTAAGTATGTATGAGTCTTTAGGAATGAGTGTGGACTGTGTATGAAAAAAGGTATGAATTAGGGGGAAACTTTAAAATAGATTATCACATATTTCTAAATAATTTAAATTTGACGAGTGTATGCAATTTTTTATAATTGTTGACACAATAAAAAGTATTATTATTTTTATATTATTATTACCTCGTCGGTCGGAATATACGAGGAAAAGCTCTACTGGATTCAGATTTTGGATTTTCACTGATTGAGTCGTTTGAGATTAAAAAGTGGTTACTTAGAATTATGGTTAGAACATAGATTTTGGGTATCCATTGAATCGCCCGACTAATAAACTATATAATTATTAGAAGAAAAAATTGAAAAAAAAAATCACTTCCGGTCGGATACTAACCCCCCCCCCCCCCCCCCCCCCCCCCCCCCCCCCCCCCCCCCCCCCCCCCCCCCCCCCCCCCCCCCCCCCCCCCCCCCCCCCCCCCCCCCCCCCCCCCCCCCCCCCCCCCCCCCCCCCCCCCCCCCCCCCCCCCCCCCCCCCCCCCCCCCCCCCCCCCCCCCCCCCCCCCCCCCCCCCCCCCCCCCCCCCCCCCCCCCCCCCCCCCCCCCTCCCCACCCCCCCCCCCCCCCCCCCCCCCCCCCCCCCCCCCCCCCCCCCCCCCCCCCCCCCCCCCCCCCCCCCCCCCCCCCCCCCCCCCCCCCCCCCCCCCCCCCCCCCCCCCCCCCCCCCCCCCCCCCCCCCCCCCCCCCCCCCCCCCCCCCCCCCCCCCCCCCCCCCCCCCCCCCCCCCCCCCCCCCCCCCCCCCCCCCACCACCCCCCCCCCCCCCCCCCCCCCCCCCCCCCCCCCCCCCCCCCCCCCCCCCCCCCCCCCCCCCCCCCCCCCCCCCCCCCCCCCCCCCCCCCCCCCCCCCCCCCCCCCCCCCCCCCCCCCTCCCCCCCCCCCCCCCCCCCCCCCCCCCCCCCCCCCCCCCCCCCCCCCCCCCCCCCCCCCCCCCCCCCCCCCCCACCCCCCCCCCCCCCCCCCACCAAACACCCGGAAAAACCTCTCTGGATAAGGAAGTTCCGGACTACTTTGGATTTCACTGAACTTGAGGTAGGTATTTCATTTTCCTTAGTATATTCCGATCGGGAAGTGATTATTATTTGGGTTTTTTTTTTCTCGATTAATTATAATTATTTATTAGTCGGCGCGTTGAATTCACCGTCTAAATTCCAATGTCCTATACATAATTATAAGTACTACTTTTATCTCAGCCAGTGAAATCACAAAATCGTCAAAACGAATCATGTAGAGAGCTTTTCCTTCGGTATTTACCGACCCGGGAAGTGATTTTTTTCTCGATAATTATATAGGTAGTCCGAGTACAGTTTAATTATAACACAAAAAATCGTCGTCTAACTCAATCAAAAATACCACGTTTACCTCAATAACCGAAGTCCGAAGTAGTTAAAGTTCTAGTCATTAAGAGGATTTCCAGGTATACATTTTATTTTTCGACCGAACCAAGTGATTTTTTCCGATAGTTATATGCTCGTCTACAGTGTACATGATCCAAAAAGTCGTCTTTTATTAAAAATTCATTCATAAATACCGTCAATCAGTGAAATCCAAAGTGGCCCGAACTTCTAAATCAGGTAGAGTTATTCTTCCGGTGCATTTTCCGACCGTTAGTTTGATCTGTACCCGAGCAAACGTCTCGAAAAATTCGCCCTTCTTTTCTGAAGGGTTTTCGGCCGTCCAGTGGCGCAAATGGATCCCGGAAGGGGGTGGTATTTTACATTTATCTACACATAATATAGTTTCTAGTCAATTATTACGCTTGGAGTGAAGCTCTGTTTGTTCTTTTTCTTTCTTATCCAGTGAATCCAACACAGCGACCTGGTCGGCTGATCCAACATCACTTTGTTGGTGCCTTCTACTCGGCCCAGAATCGAACTTCGTAAAGTGTTCTGTAGCTATTACAAGAAAATTTTTGTTTGGTACTTGAGAGTTTGCTGTGAGAGTTTAATTTTCCCTTATTACATCTTTCCACTTTCTATTTAAGGCGTAGTTACTAAAAGCTCCATGTTTTTTCGGTATTTTACCTTTTACCAGTGAATTGGCAAATAACAGCACAAAACGTCCCCCGGATCACCCCAGTTTCGGACCCCCCCCCCCCACCCCGAACAGAAGATTTCTGGCTACGCTACTGGCACGGAAGAAGCTATAATACGGCACTACTATATTATAGGCAACTGGGTTTTTCGTTTTTGTATTTTTATGTGTTAAAATAACACGTAAAAAAAGTAAATATGGCGTTTTATTATTAAATTATTCTAAGCGTTAAAATTTCCATATTCATTGTTTAAGTACTGTAATAAAATCAGTGTCTGTAACACTAAAAGTGCATTTTTAAACCCCCTAAATGTTTACAACGTATTGTAATATTTGGATTTTTTAAGTGTTGATCCAGGTTAAAATTAAATAGTATTCACTCATAATCGATCATCCTTGTACCGACCAAAACAAGACTTTTCACACTTTCTCATACGGTTGTGGAGGTAAACATAGAAACAGTCAGCGTCGAACTATTAGTTTTACGTTAAGCTAGGAAAAATGTCATGCAATCACCTGCGTATGTCCTTGAAAAACTGTAAAATGTAGTATTTGTTGGTTCCTAATTAAAGTGATAAGTGAACTGTTATACGTAAATGTCGTATTTCCAGTTAATTATTATGGTTTGAGAAATTCGAACATGATTTCACTTCAGACAGCGATTAAGGAATGGGGACGAGTTAAGAAAGCAAACGTTTATTGACATTATTTAGTGTTTGGGTTTTTAATGGTCCAAGGATTAGGAGTTGGTACTAGTCTATATATTTATAGAGGGCATGAAAATGGGGGGAGGAGATACTTCACGCGATACACAAATTCCCGGAACTTCTTAAAATGATAAACTGATACAATGGAATAATCGTAAGGGACCCGGGATGGCACGTAAATGAGAGGGTCATAGCACAGAAACTTTTCATACCGGGACAAGAACCGGTTTTAAAGCAATTTGATATTTTATATTGGAGCTGTAACAATAATAGTGCGAAAATTAAGGAATTACTGTGTTTTATAAAACCGGAATCAAGAAAAAGCAAGAAGAACTATACGAAATCTAAACTGTTGAACCAAAATTAATAACCAATATTGGAAACTTTTGCTATTATCCATTACTAATATATCTCGTATTGTAGACCAATTTATATATTTTAGGACACTAAAATAACATATATTTTAGGACCACTAAAAGGTAACGATCATATTTTAGGAATCACCAATATTTGCATATAAACAGAAAAATATTGAATACTAACGTTTATACTAACATAAAATGTTATATTCGAGCACACATGAATTTTATTTCGGAATTTTTTATTAATGATGCATGACAAGAAGTGTAATCATAATTAATTGGGTTTAGGGGATACTGGACAATCCATTATCGCTGATTCTTTATTTTTCTAAATGTATCTATAGACTGGAAGAAAAGTATAATTTATTTAACTATAATATGGTAATTATTTCAACAGCAGAAGTGAGGATAATTTTACATTAAAACGCCCCAAAAAGATTGACATTATTTTTTGTGGAGTAAAATATTGAGTCGGATTTGATGATACAAGAAAATAAACTATTGATGACTAGATATTGTTTTGAAGTTTAAAGGACTTTAATATCTTCTTTTTTAAACAAAGCCGAGTCTACACACCATGGAACAGAAGGAGAAATTAATTATCAGGATCAAATAACACAAACCATTCCATGAGGTATAAGGGCCTTAGCCTATTACTCAAGTGAATTCTCGTTAAGTGATAGGCTTAGTATCACAAACCGTTGCTAGGGTCACGCAAACAAAATGAAGATCTAAAGGTTAAAGGAGATTCTCTTGAAGCATGTTACCCGCACAGAAAAAAATTAATTTTGTCTGGTCAAATCAAATCAAAATTTTGTATCGTTTATTAAGCCGCATTACAAAAGGTCGCATGGAGCACTATCCATAATCGTGTAATATTTATTAAAAACGGTATTATGTATAGTATTATTTTATACATAGCGTTTTAAATTTAACCACATTTGAAAAATACATAAACATGGGGTAATGAAAAATAAAATTTCATAAACCTACAACGTCAAGGAGACAAGCCTCCAAAGAATTCCCTCCAAGGTATAAACAGGCTCAGTCCATAGATAATTATTTTTAGTCTTTATATTATATATATAGTATATAATCTATTATATATATATATATATAAAGTACTAAAATTAATTATATATATTATATTGAAAGGATATTCACTAGTTTTCATACAGTCTTGTAGAGCAGTTAAAATATTTTGACCCCAAGCTATAATAAGCGGTTGCTTTAATTTAAAGAATTTCATGGTGAATGCCATTGACAACCTGATAGGACCAATGTTTTTGAATCGTTGTGGAAAATAAAGACTGTATATGTATTGGAATAATATAACAGATTTTTAAAAGTGAACACACACAGTGATATGATATGACATAAAGGATGGAAAGGGGTAAAGGTAGATAGTATGTTCGATGAGGGAATAATTCTCGGTAAACTCCTTCCTTGGCTCCCGAGACCACAAATCATCCTACGCAGCAATGTTCTGCAGTTTTACTAAACCACCCCGATTGAAAGAGGATCAATGCTGAAGTTCTCACGAAGAGAAATCCCATATATACCAGTGAAAAATAACATATATAACATGTTAAAATTTGATTTATTCTAATAATCCAGCTCTCAATATTGACAGGTAAAAGAACTACAGTTCGTTTAATTTTCTAACATAAGCCGATCAATGTGCAATCTTTCCAAAGTTAAAAGCCAGGATCTATGTTGCATCACTGAGAAAACACAAAAAGGAATACTATTCGCAAAACCCCGCAGGCCTCCAGTATATAAATTAGCGAAGAATGTTTAATGTCGGTCCAGGAGCAGAATAAAACCTGCTTGTTTTACTCTTACGTTTAGTGCCAAACCTTGTCTTTCAAACGAAACACCAAGAGTGCAAGTGAATACTGACTGAATATCTGGCCCTAATCTGCATGATGAGCTCCAGAACAAATTTACCTAAACAAATGGCATTTTTAATGAAGATTTATTTCGATGTAGTGCAATATGGGAATTCGATTTAAGGTTAATATTTCATTTCTCATGGGGTTTTTGGATGGGCCTCTAGCGAAACACTGGTATGTCCTGTTCAAATCGGGCAACCTCGAGGGAATGATCAAATCGTAGAATTAATTCATTTGCAAACAAAGTGACTAAAATATAGTATAAACCAGTGCCTGGACAAAAAAATGAAATGACAGCTATGCAAGCGCGGAGCTTGTTTCGCGAACCGTTGTTATTGGTGGCACTTAACTACCTTGTTGCATATAAAAGGTGTGATATTCTTAATAATAACACTGGACCACACAACCAAGAGTGTTAGC
>NW_025789414.1:0-7542 GCF_021130785.1 Homalodisca vitripennis
AAACAAAGAATAACAATAAAGTGTTACTATTTACAAAAATGGTCCGTTTATTTTAGCAAACATGTTTATTTATGCACAGGCCATGAAGTCCTTTGCCACACCTTGTACATATTGTTCTGCTTTTTTTTTCTTCCCTCCTGCTTTAGTGCTGATTGGGCTGCATACAAACAGTTCCTCTCTTGTTTCCCTGGTAAACTTCGTATGCCAATAGGAAGATTAGCATTTGGTCCATCACCACCATCGCATAAAGACGACCAGCATTTTTTTCTGCGAGCCATTGCTTAGCCAAGTCTTTAAATTTAATTGCTACTGTAAAGTTATATCTAGAGAGGACTTTTCCTGAAGTATTCTCGGAATATATGATGTATGCATTCAATATCATTCTAGCAAAAATATTGAATGTAACTATTTTCCAATACTTCAATGTTAAACTCTCATCTAGATAGCATTTACATCATCTGGTCAGAACCGTCGACACCACCCATAAAGTGGTTATACGAGTCTATCATTTCTGGGATTCCTTCACACGATCATCCTCATTTCTCCTTTTTCCTTACCTTTTGGATTGACTTGGCTTTTGTGTTTAGTCGACAGCAGAAGTACCAGGGTTTTTTGACGCTTCTTTTCTCTGTGCCTAAGAATAGAAGGCTATTATTTCTAATGTACTTTTTTTCCTCTACATTGAACTTATTTTCAATTGAGGAGGAATGCCTTTTCTGTTTTTCCTCACATTTACCAGTAACAAAAGTTGATTTGTCATACAAGTAGGTTTCCCAGTGGTATATTGTGAAAAAGTTATCTATGAACAAATGATAACCTTTGTTCAAGTATTGACCAATTTTCAGCAGTTTTTGTACAACCTTGAACGCCAAACCTGTGTTTCTTCCTACACAGTAACTTTTGACCCTGTGTAACAAAAAAATGCCAAGCAATATCTACTTACTCTACTGAATCTCAGAGCAACCCATAATTTCACACCCCACAGTAATGGTGGTGTTTGTTTGGTAAATATTGTCTTATAACTGTGATCGTGGATTTTGTTCCCACCAAACTCCTCATCCACTGACAACTCAAGTGCGGGTTGTAATGTAATCTAAACAATCTGTTCACTGTTTCAAGTAAGGGTGAAAATTTGGCACACGGATCATATCCTGTTTCTCCATGCCTTAGCCAATTTGCTGTTGTCCACCATGTTGAAAAATAGGTCTATACTTTCAAATCGAGACTCTACCAAAAATTTTCCCCTTCCCCATTGTACCAAGGAGAGTGTTGTGGAATCAGAAGTTGCCCCGGGGAGTAGCAGCAGAATCTTATGCTTCCTGATGAGCCCCATATTCAATATCACAGCTATGAAAGCTCTCATGTCAGGTACAGTGACAGGTCTCCACTCATCTAGCTCTATAACGCGGAGAAAACAAAGTTGTGCATGTGAGGCAATAAACTGATGGGCATACTTAATTTTGTCTCAATTACAAAATTTTGTCAAAAGGATTATTGAAAAAAAATAAGAAAAAATATTCTATCGGCTTATCAATCACGAGGTTTGACCGCATTTGGTCCAGGTTATTTCAAAAAAAACCCAAAATAATGGTTCACAACCATGATCATTTCTCCTCATTGACAGTCCGACCCACCGCGTATCATCAAAAAATAATTGGATGCAGGTCTAAGTGGGATGTCGGGATCTGTGATTGGGAATTTCAAAGTAATCAGAGTTTCCTAATGACAAAGTTACTATGGTTTCAACAAATTACGTGTTCAAAAGAGGCATAACTACATCAGCATTATCAAGCCGTATTTCTTGCTCGGTCATTAGTTGTATTTACAATTACATCTGGCCTGGTTGAAGGCTTCAACTACAAAACAACTAGTAGAATGTAAACTAGGCCTACCTGAGCCTGAGAATGACATCATCAATGTTTTCGTCAATGTGTGCAGTTGTACAGGCCTAGGCCTAGGCTTTGAACAAATTTTCTTTGAGACGGGGCGTGTCATTCATTGTCTGAGCCCCTGATTACTCCCAGTCAGAATCCATAGTCCGTATCGTCGTCAAAGCCTGTACATACCTCCCTCACTTTCACTTTTGGCATCGTCAGATACATCCGAATCTGTATATGTTACTGCCAAAACTATACTATCACTCAGATCGTCAACATAACCCAACACCACTATCCAATAATATTATCGAAACAGTGTATTTTCGCTAACAGGCGAAGCTCGGCGAGTAGGCCATTCTATCATCAGATGTATTGGTCCCTCATTTTTGACTCATAGCACTAACAACAAACCAATAATTTCAATATTTTAGCTTTGAAAACATTTTGGAAATAACATTATTCACTGAAATAAACTTCCTCAGACTAAACAAAGCAATGAAGAGATCAGCTGTTGAAGTTGTGATCAAATCAGCTGACGAAAACAGGCGACGTTGGCCCCAAACCTCTACAACACAAAGTAAAACTGGCAAAATCACCGCCATAGATGTAAAAAAATTTTACCGACGTTTTTACATGCCACAACTATACAGCCCTGCTTATATCACAAATTTACCATAATTGGATATTTTTATAAAGCCAGTATAAAGGAATTAACCAAACGACCGACATTTTGGACGTCGGAGTGCAAAGGGTTAAAAAAAATCATAACAGAATTAATTTCCTCTTCTAGTGTAAGGCAGAACATAAATGGCTTCATTGCCAGAATCACTTACCATTTAACTGGAACAATCAATTAACTCTTGTATAGCTAATTTTAACAAGTGGAAATTACCTGTGGAGAAGCACCCCCAAAGTGGACTCATTCTGGGGTGGGAGGTAGACCATTGCTGACCGGGCGTGTGGGGTGTGGCTCTTCCTCTCCCCTCCGTCGGGGTCGCACCTGTTGCGTGTCTGACAGTTAGATCCGGGTTCAGTGACCCGCCCCTGTAGGAGATCATTGATTACAGTACTCAGAAAAAATTACAAATACAATACTTCTGTATAAATTTCTTATTATTGCTCCTCAAAATTCTGTGGAACAGAAGTCCATAAAAAACTAAGAATAGAAGGAAATAATCTTAGGAAACATGTAAAACAAAACAAAGTTGGTGTACAACAAATAATTAAAGCCTAATAGCAGAAATTAAGTTCTGTAGACTACGATATTTAGCGATAAATTTTACCTATGACCAATATTTAACTAAATTTTTTTAAACAACCTGCAAGTTCCCCACATTGTTATCCCCCCCCTCCTTTTATTGCCTGCTTTAAAACTGCTTCACGAACCCCACAGACAGCTAGCAATGGAATTTATACAGCAACATTATTGGAGAGAGAAATTATCCGAGGTTGATTCATGACCTGATGCATTGACAGAGGCCTGCTGGCAGGGTATGAAATTTCACCTACCCTTATATTCAAGACTCACTAAAAACTTATTTGCTCCACTAACTTGCTTAACAAATGCTTCCTTATATAAATGAGCGCTTTGCTTACTTGTTAAAATACTTTAAAATCATCATCATCATCAGACGTTTCCGTTATCACGGGTCGTCGTACACGAGCCTCCTCCACTTTTGTCTATCATTCCAGGTCACCTCTTTCCTCCACCTGTATTTTTCCTGTAGTCCCCTTCACTCTATGTCTTTCCCCACTTTGGTCCTCCCATCTTCCTCACGGTCTTCCTCGTTGTCTTCTTCCTCCTTTCCTCCTTCTCCAGTGCAATTCAATTCCCTTCTATTAATCATCCCATCCCTCTTCACATGCCCCAACCACTGTAATCTTCTTCCTTCCATTGTCTCTTGCAGGTGAAACTACCTTCAATCTTTCTCTGGTTATTTCGTTCCTTATTCCATCTCTTCCTTGTAGTCTTCGCTATCCCTCTTAAGAAATCTCATTTCTGCCCAGCTTGCAATCGGCTTAAATCATTTTTAGTCCACGTCCCACGGCTCTGCTCCATCTAAACAAAATTGGTTTGGCAATAAGATTTATACATCAATACCATTTGATTCTTTCCCCAATTTTTTCCAACTCCACACAATCTTCTTTCACCATAAGTGAAAAACTTTCCACTCTTCCATATTCTGTTTCCTCTCTCTTCTCTTATTGTGCCCCTATCTGTTTTCATGATACTTCCTAAATAACAGAATTCCTTCACCTTTCCAAGTCTTTTTCCCTGCAACTAACACGTCTTGTTTAATTCCTTCCCTTTCACTCAACTTTCAATTACTTTACATTTTTGTATGTTCATCTCTAAACCATAATTTCTTCCCCACTTTTTGCCCATTTGTTCAACTCTCGTTCTATACTCTTCTTCCCTATTTTCCCATATCATAATGTCATTTCCGCATATGCTATTGTCTTAAGTTCTTTCTGCTCCTCTCTGTTCCTTGTTTCCTTCTAGAATAATATCATCCATTATAATCTTGAAAAGGAAAGGAGGACAATATGCTTCCCTGCCTTACTCCTCTCTCTGTTTTAAAAGTTTCTGTATATTTTTCTTCAATTTCTTACCGCTGTTTTTACATATGCTGTACAGGCTTCATATATTCTTTCTACTATTCCCTCACAGCAATCCTCTCTTTCTCATACTCGCCCATATCCCAGTTCTCTCAGAACCTTATCATATGCCTTCTGTAGGTCTATAAAAGCTACCATTGTATCTTTTCCGTATTCCCACCTCTTTGTAAACACTTGACTCATCACAAAAAATAGCAATCCACCGTTGACCTACCCTTTCCTAAAACCACATTGCTCCTCTCTTCCTGTTTTCTTCTTCCAGTACGGGTCTAAATTTTTCTGCAACAGTATTATTTTCATAAATTTTTTGTGTATGGCACAACAAAGTTATTCCCCTGTAATCTCTCGCATTTTTTGCTTATTGCCTTTTCTAAAAATCGGCACTATTATTCCCATTTTCCAGTCTTTCTGGTATCTTCCTTTTCTTCCAAATCACTCTGTACAACCATTGCATTCCTAATGGAACCCCCGCGCCCCTCCATTTATCATCTCAGTCGTCGGCTCGTCTATTCCCGCAGATTTCCCCTCTTTCATCTCTTTAATAACCACTTTTTCCAATTCGCTACATACTAATATCCTCTTCAATCTTCTGTCTCCTCTGTCATAGCTCTTCTTTCCTCTTCATTTTTTCTGTTCCTTCCAGTAGTTCCCTTAAAATACTCCTTTCCACGTCTTCAAAACCTCTTTCTCCTCCCATTTGATTTCCCTGAAACATCCACCAACCTTAGTCAACATTTCTTTAGGGTTTCGTCTTGTTCCTTATCACCCCATAAAAAAATCTTCTTATTTCCTTTTGAAGTTTGATTTCAGTTTTTCTTCAAAAGCCTTCCATGTCCCCTCTCCTTTGCCTCCTGCATCATCTTTGCTGATGCCCTTGCAAGACTCATGCCATTTATCCCTCTTTTCGTTTGATACTAATCCTTAAACCAATTCTCGCCAAGCTCTATTTTTGTTTTTAACTGCTTCAGCAATTCTTTTTTCCCCCCCAAAAATTCCCCCCCCCCACCAAGAGGTCCTCTTTATCCCTTCTTTTACCTGAAATGCGTCCACCACGTTTCTTCTAGCAGCTTTGACTATAAGCCAAGGAGACACTCTTGAAATTTTGTCCATTTCCTCCTCTCCTGTTTTTGACCTCGCCCCTTGGGTATTGTTCCTCTAATTTTTATTTACAAACTCCTCTCTCTAATCTTCGTCATCTTTTAACTTCCATGTCTTGATTCTTGTTAGTCTTTTGCATGTATCCTTTCCAAACCACATTCTTTCTTTTGAAAATCAGCTACCAACCAGCCCTGTGATCTCCTCCCATAACTTTCAACTGGGTATAATTTTAACATCTGCCCCATGTATGGCTGCAGGCATTTCCTCACTAATATATTTAATCTATTATTTAAACTTGGCTGTTCACCATTTCCAATGTATCTTGTGTCATTTGTGCCTCTCCTTTTTCTTGTTCCAGTTGTTATCCCTATCACTATATCATTCCTTAAACAAAAATCCAGTAAATTTTCTCCTTCTAAATTCCTTGTTCCTACTCCATTAACATCCCATTACCTCTTCATATCCTTGCCTAAACTTACCCCACTTGTGCATTAAAATCCCAATTATTATTGTTCTCTCTTCTTTTACATGTCTTTCCAGATCCTCTTCAAACTCTCTCTTCTCATCGTCCGTGCATACTGTTTGTGGTGCAACACTGTATTATGTCCATTATCTCCCCTCCATTCTGGACCGTAACCTTAATAATTCTTTCACTTACCACATCCACTTTCATCACTCTGCTTGTCATCTTTTTGTCCATGACTATAGCTACTCCATTTCTTCTTCCAATTTTCCTCCAGACCACCAAATCCTGTGAACGGGGCTTGGTGAAGCTACGTCAGGTCTAGCAAGCCGGTTAGTGGATAAAACTTGCTTTCAAAAATAAGAACAGCCTCGGAAGGGATGGAAATTTACAGGACAAAATACTTTAATATAACTACTAATTTTAAAACAACTGATTGATGATGGGACATCAAGAACTATAGACTGATTACCATCTTTCCAGCTACATACAAATTGTATGAGAAGGAAGTTGTCGCAAAACTAAACCAGTTCTTTCAAACTAATAATGCTATTAACCCGAATCAGTTTCGTTTCAGAGAAGACAGAAGATTTAAACATATTGATTTACAAATGTTGCTACGAAACTACAATTTCTGTACTCTCTTTGTTATATCACTGATTAATACGGGTTTTGCAAGTATTGTTGTTTTTAATATTAATTTTTTTTAATTTTGAAAATCTGTTCAATCAACCAATCTTATCTTGTTTTCTTATATAATCATAAAAACAGTAATAGCATTTTACCATTGCATAATAATTTATCAAATGTGTCTAAAAAACACAATAAATTAAAAAGCCACTCACTAAAAAATCCTAAATTTTCAGCATTAAATTCAACTGCAATAAATTCTATAACTTTCCTGTCATAATTAACTACATCAGGATATATAACTTATTAGGCTTTGATTCTATCCAGTGAAGTATGACTCCACTCTGGCAAATTAGGTGACTGGACTAATAGGACTGTGTATCAAAACTAAATAAGTTAATCGTCAAATTACCATTGCCATTAGTGGTAACAGTCTCCTTGTCGTTGTTTCCGCCGCTGTCACTGAGGGATCGTTGCCGCTGTCCATTAAGACTCAAGCTGGCAGCCAATCCAAGGATCTCATCAACCGAACTGTGCCTCCTTGGAGAGCCATCAGGTCCTACACAACATAGCCATCTCATACTTTATGAGATTCTCCTTGTCACCTTATGGAGTTTTAAAACTATAGATTAACTAAAAACTATCTTTAAAACTTCTTGTATTACATGACATCTCTCACTATAGATTTCCCTAGAACCTTTGAAAATAAGTTTTGCGCTGAAAGTATTGGTCATTTTGCCCATTACACCACAGACGAATATTTTCACAAGTACGACCTTGCTTTGGGGAAATGAGCACAGGTCTAAATGGGAACACCAGTCCTGAAGACCTTAAATCTGTAAAAATTTTTAAATA
>NW_025789415.1:0-7392 GCF_021130785.1 Homalodisca vitripennis
ACTTCTATAACGCAAATCCTAAACGATTTTTTTAAAATTTTGCCTAAATTTTAAAATAATTATTCCCCCTTCCTAAGAAAAGATTAAGTGGGTTTTCCCCCTGACCTTTATTGGCTTCTCAGTTTACGTAGGCTATTATGATATTTTCCTCGGAGATAACAAGGCAAACCAACTATTGTATTGGAAATATAATAACCAGTATTAAAAATCAAAGGGCTTAAATAAACCCCTTTTGACCAATTAGGTTTCCGAGACATGTGTAATTGTAATTTTTTCATCGGTGGCAACCCAGTTATGGCGATGAAAATATAATTATTTCTAACTATACATGCTCCAAATTCGTAAAATTTAAAGAAATTTTTTATATGCGCCAGTCTAAATCCTGATTCTTTTTAACGACGAACAATGAAATATATTTACCTGATTTATATCTAATAACATTTGAAAAATACATGAATTCCATTATATTACTCTAAAAGCCTTTCACTAAGTATATAAGGCATTCGGCTTTGAAAATTGCATGCAAAGCCGGGGGTAATAAATTTTAATCCGTTTTAAAGACCCAAAGAAGAAGTTTTCATTAATATAAAATAAGGGCCCCCTTTTTTTCCCCCTGACAGCGTCTCAAAGACTCGCCCAGCATTACTTTTTATTGTATCAAAGGCTACTGTCCTAAATGATTGCTTGCTATATGAATCGGGGAAGATATTACTTTTTATGCTACCTCTCACTGATAAGAGCTCCAGTATGGTATAGCAAAACTGTAAAAAAGAAAATACACAGCATATACAGGGTGATTCATGAAGTTCTCCCCCCACTTCTACAGCACATTGTACTAGTAAAAATAATGAAAAAATTTTTATAAAAACCCATAGGTCAGAAAACGCTTCGTTCGCGAGTTACAGCTAGCGAAAGATTTCGCCTGAATTCCTGGGTAAAGAGAAAAATAAAGCCATACTGAACTTTTGGAAAGGTTAATTAAGTAAGAAATATCGTGGATTCTTATGTATTTTTACCTGATAAAGCTAATAAAATAGGTTTCAGAACTGTACCTGTAGTAGTTTTTTGATGGATTCAGGGTTAAATGCAAAAAATTGGGGCACAAAACAATGTTTTTTTAAGTTTGATGTACAATAACTTTGTTAAATTGGTAATAAATACATAAAATCAACAAACATTAATTGTAGAGAATTTAATTCTGAGAAAATTGATATAATCAAAGTCTAAAATAAACAGAAATAAGTACCAAAAAATCGATTTTATTCAGTATAATACATTTACTAGTTTTAAGCAAAATTAATCAGGTTGGGCCAACCGTAACGCACCTTTTTATAATAGATGTTCGAAAAGAGGCATAATTATCAATACATTTTGCAGCACGTTTGTGTATTGCTTTTGTTGCGTTTCTTAATTTTTCAGGACTTCCCTGTATCTGCACAGCCGAATCCAAAATACGGAAAATTAATTCATCACGAAAATTTCACTTTTGTCTTGTATACAATGTCTTTCATCCATCCCCAGATGCAATAATCCAATGGAGATAGTTTCTGGTGATCTTGGTGGCCAAGGGTGAGGCCCTCCACGACCAACCCCAGTGTCCAGGAAATTGATGATTTAAGTAAGCAAAAAACGGCACGTGAAAAGTGGGGAGGTGCTCCGTCATGCTGGAAGTACAAATTTTGTCGAGATGTAAAGGAACATTCTCTAACAGCTGCGGCACCTCTTCTTGAAGGAAATGCAAATAGAACTCAGCATTTAGGCGTCCAGGTAATATGAAAGTGCAATCAGCCGATTATGCAAAAGGCCACACCAGACATTGACGCTAAATCGGTGTTGAAAGTTCTGTTCCACTACCTCATGTGGATTTTCTTCTGCCATGAGTGTTCATTGTGCAAGTTTTTGGCACCATCCCGAGTGAATTGTGCCTCATCCGTAAACAAAATACGCTTGTAGAGTTGATTATTAATATTCAAAAAGTTGCAAAACTCCAAGCGAAGCGGACCATCCCCTAGCTGTAGATGTTGAACCTTTCGTTTATGAAACGGATAAAATTTGTTTCGATTAAGTGACCTCCACACCGTTGACTGCGAAACTCCTATCCGCCTAGAAATACGTCGTGTACTTACACCTGGACTGCGATGAACAGCATTAATAACAATATCATCATCAAGTTTGGACAGCTCGTTAATAATTGGTTCTAGTACTTGGTAGTGATCCTGTTTCCCGAAGAGTACGAAAAGTTCCTGAAATTGTTTTGGTATCTGGAATCCTCCTATTAGGGTAACGTAGTTCATATTCTTCTAAAAGCAGCTCTAGCATTACCATTACAGTAACCCAAAATAAAAACCATATCAGCGTATTCCCTGATGTAAATAAGTAAGGCATTTTTTCGCTGAATAAACAATCGAATTATAACTCACAGAAAAATTGCATTTAATAACACGATTCACAGAACCCGATCTCCTGCTGTAGCTTGCAAAACACCACTAATACACAGTTCTAACGTAACGTACAGAATACCATTGGTGATTTAGCTGTTATTCGTGCGTTACCAACTTAGAAATAATAAAACAAAAAACTGCACTTCGATGATTAGTAAACAATAATGGGAAAATGTTTGCTTCATTTATTTTCGAACATTTGATATAAATTTTTATTAAAAAAAAATACAACGTAATAAAACATATTTTTATTTACAAACCAAATTTATTTAACAGTTAATCTTGTTTTCTAATTTATCTCATCATTAATAAGGGAAAAAACATTTTGTTTTTGTTTTATTTTAAAATAAATACCGTACGGTATTTCTTTACAGCTAGTAATGTATTATACTGAATAAAATCGATTTTTGGTTACTTATTTCTGTTTTATTTTAGACTTTGATTATATAAATTTCTCAGAATTAAATTCTCTACAATTAATGTTTGTTGATTTTATGTATTTATTACCAATTTAAACAACATTATTGTACATCAAAATTAAAAAAACATTGTTTCGTGCCCCAATTTTTTGCATTAACCCTGAATCCCTCAAAAACTACTACAGGTACAGTTCTGAAACCTATTTTATTAGCTTTTTTCAGGTAAAAATACATAAGAAATCCACGATATTTCTTACTTAATTAACCTTTCCAAAAGTTCAGTATGGCTTTATTTTACTCTTTACCCAGGAATTTAGGCGAAATCTTTCGCTAGCTGTAACTCGCTAACGAAGCGTTTTCGGACCTATGTTTATATAAACATTTTTTTATTATTTTTACTAGTACAATGTGCTGTAGAAGTGGGGGGAGAACTTCATGAATCACCCTGTATAGTCATTGTATTGTATGTATGCTGTGGTCGATTGAACTTAATTTTATTTATTGCTTTATAATACCTTAGCATTTTGGGGGAAGGATTTATAAACAAATTATTTTGATAAATTTTGGGCCACTAATTCAGAAAAGGCTGTACAAAAAACAGATTGCTCCCAAACTTGATAGTAGAATCTATAACAATGTTTTTTAAAATATAAAATTGGGTGAACAATATAAAATTAAATACAAGGTTTTTAGTGTCTTTTAATCCTGATTCTTAAAGTCTTCCTTCTCTTTTCTTCTCATTTTAAATTTTTGCTATTCCGTTGTTTGGAATTAAATATTTTGTTAGAAAATTTAATTTTTAGTAAAAAATAGTAATAAAACAGTTCATAGTCCTGGGGGTTAGTTCACAAGTGTGATATTGATATTGGCCTTATTAAAATCAATCATACAAACAAATTTTCAAGCATCTCAAACAAATCTTATTGGCTAGTAAATTAGTTTGGATCATAAGGGTAAATTATTAGACTTAAGAATTGGAGGATAAGGAGGTCAATTTTAATTTGCCTTTAAAGTAGATTGAATTGAAACCAGATATCTTCAACATTTTCACAGACCATTATGTGATACCACACTTTATACATTACAAGTTATTTGTTTTTCCCCTTTTAATCTAGTTTTTTTTGTGTAAGCTTTTCTATGAGAGATCGAGCATATTTTTTTTTTAAATTTAACACTATTTTAATTTTGTTTACATTTTAAAAGCTCAGAAAAAAGTTTAATAAAAAAAACCCTTTCCTATTTAAACCCTTTTTGCAAACACTGTTGAACACAGACTAAAAAAATACCGCAATAAGAAAATTGTAAGTGATTTCAAATTATACATTTAACTGTACTTTTTTAAAAATACTATGAATTACGTACTTAAAAAGTACTTTAATGAGGATATTACAGGAAAGTTCCTACAAATATTTACTATAAAAACTAAAGACTATTTTAAACCCCACCTTAGCTTTCTTTAGCAGAAGTAGGCTTCCAGACTTATACGTGTATAAAATTGTTCCATTAAAGAATTACTTTTAGTGATTAAATTTTTATTTTTTTAAATTTGATTATACATATAGGGGTTTCCTTGATTGGGGTCCCAAAGGGAAAAATTTAAAGTAAAAACCCTAATATATACCAAGGCCGGAATAACTACAATGACCATAACTAAACACTTCGGGGTAAAATTTTCTTGATGGGGCAAAAAGGGCAAATCGAATTGGTCGTCAGATTATAATTTACTCTAACTATAAGTTCTAATAACCCATAAAATCAAGTTAATTACAGCATCTTATCACCCCAAGCTAGAGGAATCATTTTAGGAAAAAACACCTTTTAAATTGCAGTTTTTCAGTGGTTTTAGGGTAATTGATTTCATAAATAACCTTTGCTACTATCAATGCCCTTTCAAATGGCATTGCCTGCCCACACTAGCCGTCACAAAGATGTATATTGCCGTACTAAATACATCATAACTTCACGACTATCCTGCCTTACTTATGGGGGCACTCCCTGACTTCACTAGCCAACCTTACTTAGCTATGGGGACTCCCCGTCTTCGATAGCCATTTCGCCTTAGCTAGGTACTAGCAGCTTTCCTAGTTATTACTGCTTTAGGTTGGTACTGACTGTCTCCAGTCACCACTGCCTTAGCTATATCACTCACCTCCCTGACTGTCCTGGTCTGAACGTTTTTACTATTTATTTTTGGGATCAGGATACAAATAAATATAAAAAGCCTTTTTGGGGTTGGGAATTTCATTATTTACCAACAAATTTGAATTTGTTTAACAATGACGCATAAGGAATTACTCGCCTTCGGCTCGCTGGGGGGTACGCCCCCCGGCCCCCCTTTGGGTATTGGCTAACTTTGGGGGTAAGCGGAAACGGGACAGGAGCGTTTGGTTGGTGGTTCAAATTTGGACTTGATGTTTTCGGTTTCGTGTCCCCCACTGTGCATTTCCGTGGTAAAACACATTATTAAACAGTATTTAGTGATAATGTTGTCTACAAAAAACCAAGTATATTTTTCAGTATCTACCTTTTTTAGGCACGTAAAAACGCGATACGTTCGAAATTCTGGAAAATTTACGTGAAAATTGAGATTTCGGGGGCCGAAGCGGTCAAAACCCTTAGTAATAATGTTTACGCATCACGTGTGCAGGTTGGGGGATTTATCGCTACATAAATTTCTGTCAAATTAGTTGCAATAACTTTTTGCTCATAAAAATGTTTTTTGCCCGTTAGTAAGTCATGTATTGTAAGCACGACGTATCCAGTCTCGCCACGGGGAGGCCAGCAAACACTGAACCATAATTATTTAAAAAAATTACAGCAATCGTTGGTTTAAAGATGTTCACTCATATCGGAAAAAATTTAGTTGTTTATAACTTGTGTCCCAAAAGATTTGGGAATAATTATTGAATATTGTTTACACATCACGTGTGCAATTTTGGGGGATTTACGGACTATATTTGTGTCAAATTAGTTAATAATAACTTTTAGTTAATAAAACTTGTTTGCCGTTAGTTTTTCAATCTATAAATGCAATCATGACGTATCCAGTCTCGCCACGGCGAGGCCCCCAAACATGGGACCATATTTATTAACGGAATTTCAGTTACGTGTTATTCAATGTGTTCTTTCATACGTTTACAAATTTGCATATTTAAATTCTGTGTATACTTGTGTCAAATGATTTGGGAATAAATTATTGGGTTGAAACTTTTGTTTACCCTTAGTTTGTGAAAGCTTTAACTGTGTCCTTTCTCGTGGGGAAAAACATTACAAGTGTATAGTGTGGTCACAATAAAGTTAAAATAATTTTGCTGTATCTCCCTTGATAGGCTGTGAAACGCAATTTCGTGCGAAATTCTTTTAATTTTTACGGAAAAATTTAGACTTCGGGTCCGAAGCAGTCAAACCGTTACTAATAAGTTTACGCATCACGTGTGCAAGTTGGGAGATTTAGCGGTACATAGTTTTTGGTCAAATTAGTTTGCTAGTAACTTTTAGTTGATAAAACTGTTCTTTACCTTTAGTTTGTCAATGTCAAATACGGAGCCCAAAATAAATAAATAAAAAATAGCAATTTGAGGCAAAAATTTTGTTTTTTGCACCGTGGTTGCCCAAACCCTTCTTACAATATGTATGCCGGTCTCAATACAGAGAGCCCGGGAAAATCCCCCCCAAAATATTTAGAAAATTTTTTATTATTCGGTGATTAAATTGATACCTCTTAGTGGAACAATTTCTTTTGCAATTAGAAATATTTACTGGTCTGTAATTGTTATTTTATTGGTATTAAAAGTTTTTATACTTTTGATTGCGTGTTAGTTCTCCAATGGGTTTTAATTTTTTCGTGGTTTATTTTGTCTCATTGAGACCATATATCATTACCAAAATTAATTAATATTGTTCCTCGCAAACGTGTGCAAGTTCAGAGAATTACGGAACATAAAGAGTGTACTTGTGTCAAAATGTGCTAGCAACTTATAATCGATAAAATGTTGTTTGCCCGTTAGTTTGTCAATGCTTTAAAATGTAAGCATGACATATCCAGTCTCGCCACGGGAGGCCGGCAAACATGGAGACCATTTTATTTACTATTTTTGGGAAACCTATTTTTCATCGCGAGGAGTTTTTTTTGGCAGACCCTCTAGCCTACTGCCTTAGGAATGAACGGGGAGTTTTGTTTTGGCAGACCCCTTTTCCTACTGCCGTATCAATCAGAACGGGTAGTTTTATATTTTACAAAAAAACTTATTTAAAAAACGACGAGGAGTTTTGTTTTTGGGAGGCCCTCTAGCCTACTCCTTATCAATCAGAAAAGAGAGTTTTGTTCTGGAGGTCCCCAGCCTACTGCCTAGTCAATCACACGGGAGTTTTGTTTAGGCAGGGCCCCCTACCTACTGCCCGTGTTTAATCACGACGGGGGGTTTTGTTTTTGGGAGGGCCCCCTAGCCTACTGCCATGTTAATCACGACGGGGGGTTTTGTTTGGGCGGTCCCCTAGCCTATGCCAGTGTCAATCGGGGGTTTACTGGGAAA
>NW_025789416.1:0-7805 GCF_021130785.1 Homalodisca vitripennis
AAAAAAACGTACTACCTAACTTTGTTTTTTATAACACTAAGGAAGCCAATTCTTAAGTAATTAATTTAAAGTATATGTCTGAAATTAACAAATTACTGAACACTTGGAAATGTTCAGTCCCAACTTTTTTATTTGAATTTGGCGTATTTTACTTAAATAAGGTTGCGTTTTTGTTTTCGTTTAGTCAAACTGACCAGTTTTGCATTACTCGTTATACGTATATCCAGTATAATAATCTAAAAGGATTATCCTTTAGCCTGAATTTTAACTAGAAAAGCATTCTTACATCCTTTCTATATACCCTGTTTACAAACAAGAGCAAGACTCATCCAGATATTGACATTAGGCCATCACCAACAGTTCTTTTTAAACGATGGCTTTTGAAGGACGAAGGTGACAAAGTTTAGAAAATTTTCTCTTAATGGTTGTTTGGATCTAAACCAATCACTGCTTTTTCTCCCAAATAACCAGATATGGTGTTGCAAATGTTTCCCTATTGCTAAGTGGGTAATTATATCCGATTTGTCTATGCACTTTTCTCTTAAAAGGTCCTTGTGGATAACTGGAATTTACGGACTAAAATAATGTCTAAAATGAAAGTAAAATACAATTATTGTGTTAAAACCAAAGGAGACAAGGAAACCTAATATTTGTAAGAGTTATATTGAAAGAAGATAATATATGTCAGTATATAGTATGTAGAATTTTTGTTTAAAACGATATGTAATATAAGAAATTTTACTGTACATACGGCATTTTTCACCTTTCTGAAAACGGGCAAATGCCAAAAAATGTAAAGAAAATTATTTTCCAAAAAGTACAATAATTGTTATAAAAGAGTTATTCTGCATTTATTACACCCGAAGTGAATATATATATAAATTACTTAGATTACACATCGTTTTAAACAAAATTTACAAGTTATTAATGTAAAGTTTTATTTGCTGTGTTTTTTTTCACTATAACCCTTTTTGAACACGGCAAGATGCATAAATATTATAAGAAAATGATATACCAAGAATGATATACCACCCACCCACCCACACCCACAACACAACACACAAACACACCACAACGCACAACAACACACACAAACACCCACACACACACACACACACACACACACACACACACACACATACATACATACATATGTATACTATATAAAGGAAATTGATTATACCAAGGAGTCCAATAATAGTTATTACCATAAATATATAATATATATTATATATATATATGTGTTGTGTGTGGTGTGTGTGGTGTGTGGTGTGTGTGGTGTGTGTGTGTGTGGTGTGTGTGTGTGTGTGTGTGTGTGTGTGTTGTGTGTGTGTGTGTGTGTGTGTATGTGTGTAGTGTGTGTGTGTGTGTGTGTGTGTGTGTGTGTGTGTGGGCATGCTGGGTGTGTGTGTGTGTGTGTGATAAAAAATTGCAATGAAAATAACTGTTACAATTATAAGATATACTTCCACATAATAAGTAATATAAACGAATTAATATTGTAAATATCAAACATTTTTGAATTTGACGCAGTGCTCATAGCCACTAGAACAGTTTTCTGACAATTGCATTTATAGCCATGGTAGGTAATTTTCTAATTATTTTATTCCTTCGCGAGTTAAAAGTTTAAACTTAATTGCTCAGTTATAGGTTATCGCATTTGAGACCACACATTTACCGTCATCAAGATTCTGCTTAAAGCTATAATTAGGTAATTAGTTATCTTCGCTAATATCATAGGAACAGTCGGACAAGATATTTTTTACCCCTACGCTAACGGCATCAGGCCTATCGAATTAAGATATTTGGGGAGGTGGGTGTTATCTTTACTAAGGAAACATTATATATTGCTTTACCAATCCAAATAATGCTGTCCTATATAGCACATTGTGATCCTAACCAATTTTCATAACATAATTGTTTTGTCCTTGTACACTAGTTGAGTCCCTAAAATATACTTTCAGTTGTATAATCAACGCTTATGGACGTTTAGAAATTAAATTATTATGAATTAAATTTAAAAAATGATTGTCCATAGATATTTGAAAAATTATTTTTATTAAAGATACAAGGCGTATATTTGTGACACCTGCTAAGCTTGTTACAATTTGTTGGATTCGTACTAATTAATATTGTACGCTAATATACTTGTAATATAACATTAATTAAGTAGCTGTAGTGTTTTGTTTAGAAATAAAAAATAGCTATTACATTAGGGTTATAGAACTAATTGTACGGTATTACATTTCTTTATGACTGGACGCTATTTAATTAAACCTATTAGAGTTGAGATGGGAGCGTTGTTGTTCGGTTTGGCACCACTCACTTGGACCCCATAATATTTTAGCCTACTTGTTTTTTGGAGGGTGTAAAATAAGATTTGTTTTCTCAAAATTATAATTTACAAACAATGAAAACACACACACACATGCGCTTAAAATTCACCAATTAGTGTCAATGATAAATGTGCAGGTAATTTTGTAGCAAAGGATAAAGTTATAATAAACCGGTTGGCAAAGCGTACAGTACAGAAGTTGACGACTAAACAGTACTATGTTTTAAAAAGGTTATGTAAGGGGTGTTGCGGCCTAAAACAATTGAGATAGCGTCTCCTTTCATGTCAAGTAGCGAGTAAAGCTGTTTATTAGCCTTGTTAGTGTGGATCCCGCAAGTTGCGACACACAACAATAAAATCAAAATAGGTGTAAATAATTATTATATTGTCTTTGTCAGCTGATAGTAACTATCAACCGTACGTTTTTTATTGTTTATTACCATATAATTTATGAAATATACTATTTTCTTATCCATGTTTATTAATAAGTTAGGAGTACGCTAAACACATATGGTAGCCTAAAACCATATATGGTTGAGGTTGAATGTAAATTTAGACTAGATGTATTACTTTTAAAAAAAGAGCCCTGTGCTCTCACCAGTCAATATATCGTATAATATTGTATTTAATTTGTTGTAAAACTATATTTATTACTATGGTTTTATCGTTATTTAAATGTTTTTATAGTCTCATTAATAGCCTATGCAATGACGTGTGATATATAAATTACTGCTCCATGTAAACATATTATAGAAGGCTTAGTTCCGTCTCAAGAAATTTTAAGTTTGTAGCTTATCAACTTGATAGACTTCGTTAGAACGTACAACCACTTAGTTAAAATTTTTTATCCTATTATTAGGATTGTCCTAACGAATACCCATGTACTATTAGAGTAAATGACATCTATCAGTTAGAGTAATTCGTATCTTCATACATTCCCAGTAAATATTACTTTAATTTTTAACTCCAGGAATTAAACAACTCAACCAACAATGCAATAGTTTTACTAACATTAAAAGAAATCTTCTGTACTTTTGAATTATATTGAAAACACGGTATACAGAACAACGTTTTTACATGAATATATTTTATTTTTTTCATTTAAAAAATAACTATTGCAATTAGTAGTTCAATTTAATTTTTTTATTTTTATACATTACTCTTTAAACTTACATATAAGTAATATCTTAGTATAGTAATATGTAATTTTAAACTTGGCTTTAAAACAAAATGAATTCCGTTTCTAGCTACACAAGAGATATAGGTCAAAGAGGAATTTTCATTGAGGATCTATACCATTTTCAGCAGAAGCAAAATGAAACTCCAGTTCATTTGAAAGTGACTTCCAATAAGTTACCGAGTGTGTAACAGTAGTTCAGTACTTACTTTTCCCTTTATTTGTTTCTCCTGCCCATAGTCAGTTAGTTTCGAAATACCAAACATTGGTTTATAGTGGTTATAGTAAAACTTAATTTGTATCAATTTAAAAAACAATATATAAATAAAAACCAAACTATATTCATTTCCTGAAAATTTTTTCACTTTAGAACCATTTATAAATTATAAATACTTTTTATTATTGTATATAAAGCGTGCATATTTTTAGTATATCAGGTTTTTTTACGAATTCTAAACCCAAAAATGCTTGGAGCTTTAATGAGATTCTATTTACAAATACTTTAATAAACAATTTATATATAACGTTTTTATTCATTATCATGATTCTTAACAGTGTTCTCACTCCTTTGGGACTTTTTAAAAATATTTTAGTTTTTATTTACAGATTTCTTTGCCACATCATAGTATTGTATTATTTTAAAAATCTGCTGTAGTATTCTCATAATATTAATAAAAAGACCGAAAGTGACTTTGTCTGTTTACTTTTTACTTTCACACATTTACTATTATTTAAATGAATCTCCTGGATATTTTACATGGACATTTTTAAGATTCCTAGCTGAGACCTATTCTTTATTCGAGAATGAAATCGTCTTTGCTACTCTCCATTTGGTCTCTAACGGAGATCAAAATCTCATCTTGAGTCTCTAAATAAAAAAGTTAGATGAAGGTGATATATTCCAAATGTTCCCTGTAAGCATAGTTTTATGACAGCACGTTCATATTTTTAATTTGGTTTATCTACTATTTTAAAATTTCTTTTCAGGTTCTTATGGTCAAAGCATTACAAAAATAACAAGACTTCATCTTTCAATATCGTAGTGAAAATGCTAACCGAATATTTTATTCTGTATTTTACCTAACATAAATAAGTGTGAGTATTTATGTATAAGGTATTGAGTTTCGTTTTATAAGCATTGTAAGACGGAATATTTACAGCACCTTAAGGGACAAAAACGAAGGAGCTCTGCATTAGCATGATTTGAAGAACCATTTGCTCCATGACTACGATTTCATGAAACAAACGAGTGCATTGAGTCCGTGACTAAAGGAATACGTTTCCAAAGCAATACACGAAACTTAAAATGCAATTTTTATGACAGAAAATCCTCGAAGGGACTGGTGAGAATCAATTTATCCATTATGACGTATACGATACTAAATAAATACTGATAAACCTCCTAGAATGGACCGAGGAATGATGAATTATAGCCAAAATATGTTGGAAGGCAAGGAAATGTTCTTTAAAGTATCATGAATCATCTTGAAATATAGATTTGGACCGTCATATTAAGGTTTAAAATGTGTTAATACTCGTATTATTAATGTTGATTTTAGTTAATTTTTAGGAATTTTTAAATACCATCATAAGAAGTTCGATTTTCAATAAAATGTATTTAGAAAAGTTAGAAAACCCTAGAATTTTGAATTGAATCTAATAAGAAATTACATCTGATTTTAATATATAATTTTCAATCCTACAAAATGACTATACAAATTATTTATTTATTATGACAACATATAGAGAATATATATATATATATTCTCACGGTAAAATAGAAAATTTAATCTATACGTGCTTAATAAAACTAAGAGAATAGCTAAACCTTAAATTAAAATAACTCGCGATTTTGCTTAAACTCTGACCCTCTTTTCCATTACACTGAAAGATGGGCATCTGATACATGATATGTGACTAATTAAAAAAAAAAATATCATTAGATCCTATCGTATTACATCACAAGGGCTTTCGCTAGAAAAATATGAATTTTAACTTTGAAGTTCCTCTAAATTGGTATAATATATATATATATATATATATATATATATATATATATATATTATATATATATATATATATACAGGGTGTATATTATGTCTGGAAACACCCCAAATATATCCTTTAATAATTTAAATATAATTTGAAACCTCTTACAATCGTGATAGAGATTGGGCATCTACTTTTGGAACATGTTTTGTTATGTCACACCAACGGGGGACGTCCTGCCGAGGGTATCGTGAATATTCTTAATGGAAGCCTATACCTTGTGATACATAATTTAAAGGTAATAGCTTACTGAATTGAATGCCACAAACCGCATCTCAAAGGAATTATTCTATCAGAAAATAGAGCATTTTTAGTATTGAATTGACTGATGTTCAAGAATGTAATTTTAACATGGTTCTTGCCACAAAATGTGTTACACTAATTTTTTAGCATTTTTTAAATGTTCAATTAAAATAAAATAAACAATTTATTTTTAAGCTGGTTTCATTAGTACAAATTTACCAGTTTTTATTACAATGAATAAAACTTATGAGTCACTTTCTCTGATTACTTATGAATCTGTACTTGGTGTTTTCCAGTCAGCAGGAAGGTTTAAAGAGACAAAGGTCACTAGCCTATGAGAAACATTATTGTGTTTATTAATCATCTGGTCTAAGGTTTCAGTTTGTTGAGCATGGAGCTTTCACTAGACAGGTCTAAGCTTGGGAATTACAAATGGACAAAGGTCATATCATTCCTGTCGAGTTAATCAGTGTCTCTGAAGCATTGCTGTCAACAAGTTATCTAATTACAGTAGTTCAGTTTTTATTTGGCATTTTAATGGAATTGTCTGAAAGAGAACGAATTACTCTGTTGATGATGCGAGGATATGGCGATCCTCAAAGATCTTATCGGGAAGTTTGTAATTTGTTTAATGACACTTTCCCAGAAAGGAATCCCATAAGTGTTTCAACAATATCAAAAACTATTGAGCGTTTTGAAATGACAGGAGTGTACGTAATCGGCCAAACCTAACCTAACCTAACCTAACCTAACCTAACCTAACCTAACCTAACCTAACCTAACCTAACCTAACCTAACCTAACCTAACCTAACCTAACCTAACCTAACCTAACCTAACCTAACCTAACCTGTAGACCAGATGATTAATAACACAATAATGTTTCTCACAGGCTAATGACCTTTGTCTCTTTAAACCTTCCTGCTGACTGGAAAACACCAAGTACAGATTCATAAGTAATCAGAGAAAGTGACTCATAAGTTTTATTCATTGTAATAAAAAACTGGTAAATTTGTACTAATGAAACCAGCTTAAAATAAATTGTTTATTTTATTTTAATTGAACATTTAAAAAATGCTAAAAATTAGTGTAACACATTTTGTGGCAAGAACCATGTTAAATTACATTGTTGAACATCAGTAAATTTTCAATACTAAAATGCTCTATTTTCTGATAGAATAATTCCTTTGAGATGCGGTTTGTGGCATTCAATTCAGTAAGCTATTACCTTTAAAATTATGTATCACAAGGTATAGGCTTCCATTAAGAATATTCACGATACCCTCGGCAGGACGTCCCCCGTTGGTGTGACATAACAAAACATTGTTCCAAAAAGTAGATGCCCAATCTCTATCACGATTGTAAGAGGTTTCAAATTTATATTTAAATTATTAAAGGATATATTTGGGTGTTTCCAGACATAATATACACCATATGTATTACTGAATTCTATCAAATACGTGGAATACTGCATAGGCATTGTGAGTAGTGCTAGCAATCATTATTTCAAAAACCTTTTAGTACATGAAGAGGCTTAACTAAAAATAATATAATATATTTATAGCCATTACTCAGAAAAGCTACCGCAACACAGTGTTTAAAATGTTTAATTGTTCATAAATTATTATTTAATAATTATTTGTTCATTAAAATATTTTTCACTTTCTTCACAGCAATGTGCTGAATCGTAACATAATCCTATATATTTTTTAAATTGTTTGAAGTTAAGTTTACTAAAATTTTAGAGGAAGCAAAGGAAGACAATATTTACTAAATGTATATTTTAGATCATATGTATTGTTTCAAATAAGAAAGGTAGAACATATATTATGCATGAGTAAATTATAATATATACTAACTTTAACAACTTGAAACAGAACTTCATTCAGTTCAAATACAAAAGTTCTATGCTCAACACAAAAAGTATTAACATTGCTGTATAAAAACGTTTGCAAATTAATAATAAAACTTACTAAACAAACTACACGTTATAAAGTTTTTAC
>NW_025789417.1:0-9006 GCF_021130785.1 Homalodisca vitripennis
CATCAGTCTACGACCTAATTATTGACCAGTCTACACTACGGAGTATACTTATCATCTACCATAGCAGACCCCACATCCGTCGGGAGGCGCTGGGCCGGGAAACTTGCTCTTCAAACTCAAACTCAATCTCAAGTTTGTTTACTAATCTAATAAACACATGATCAATATATGTGAGACACCGTCTACCCTGGTCGGCACATTTACTAATAATTCAAGGCCAAAACTGGTAAATAATGTTTTATAGTTATCAATATTATTATAGTACTATCTATACAAAGCGAATCCCAAAATTAGTAAATTCTGAAGTTGCTTGTAAATATTGTCTTTCAATAAGCACATGCGTAATTCATCTAAAAATATAATTTGCGGTAAATTTAAATAATCTTTAGGTAGCCAAATTATGAAATTCCCTACATAAATAAATAAAACTAATCCTGAATATGTCAGCTGGTAATAGTTTTAGTAATGGGGGGTGAAGTTGTTCGCGTCCGTAGCTTGCTATACGTGCTCCCTGGGTAACGCTAAACGAACAGCAATTTTTGGTAGCTGGACCGTCACTCTTGTGATCTACCAGTTATGGCAGCTATCGAAGACCAAACAAACGTCCTTCTCAGGGCCAAACAAATACTGATTTTTTAAATATTGGCTCTCTTTTAAATATATGTTATTTTAACGCCGAGGGTCTGAGCAGATCTAAATGTGAGTGCCTAAGCAAAATTATGATAAAGAACAATGTCGATGTCCTAGCACTCCAGGAGACTCACATTGAGAATTCTAACACCTGTGCTAGAGGCAATATCCCTGGATATACAGTTGTAGAAGCCATTGGCCACAGAAAATACGGAGTGGCAACTTATGTTAGGCAGGGCATCGATGATGTGTCCCCGATTTACAAGAGCTGTGATAACGATATTTTTGTACTAGTGGTGAAAGTGTCAGAAACAACTATAGTAAATGTCTACAAACCACCTAATAGACAATGGTCTGACACAGTACTTCCCATATTTGGACACCCCGTCCTTTACATTGGGGACTTTAACAGTCATCACAGCTCGTGGGGATACTCATCGGATGACGACAATGGTACGAGTTTAACTAGTTGGGCTGAAAATAACAACTTAATATTAATACATGATGCCAAAGACGCCCACACTTTTTATTCAGCCCGCTGGCGTCGTGGTTATACTCCAGACCTATGTTTTTGCTCTTGTGCCCGCTCTCTTAAGCCTTTAGCAGTTGGGAGGAAAGTTCTTGGTGCCTTTCCTCATTCTCAGCATAGGCCTGTGCTTATTTCAGTCGGAATCAAGATTTCTCTTGTAAGATCCTTCCCTCGGCCTCGCTGGAATTTTAACAAAGCTGATTGGAAAGCCTTTACATCTAGACTTGATGATGGCATCAGGTTCATCCCTCCCACGATAAGAAACTATGACCGTTCACAAAGCTAGTCCTGGATACTGCTAAACTGTGCATTCCACGAGGATTTCGAAAGAGCTATGTGCCAGGTTGGAGTCAAAAGTGTGAGGACCTTTACAGTGAGTTCAATGACACCGGGAACACAGAAACAGCTGATCGGCTGCTACAATCTCTTGACAAAGCAAGAAGAGAAAAGTGGGTACACACAATGGAAAATCTTAACTTCACCCATAGTAGCCGTAAAGCTTGGTCCCTCTTGAGAAAGCTCTCCACCGGCAAGCCTTCGACGAACAGTTCTTTGTCACATCCGAAACCCTGTGCAATAGCAAAGCGTATTGTTGCTTTGTCCAAGTCAGTTCGCCACCCATCTGACAAGCTGGTTAACTACAAGTTAAACGAATTTAAAAGCAGTCGGCAAGCTCCGTTGGAAATATCGAGAGCATTTGAACTTGATGAAATTGAAGTGGCCATCTCCGCTCTGTCAGTTGGGAAGGCAGCCGGTATCGATAACGTCTTCCCAGAATTCCTAAAGTACTCAGGAATCAAAGTTAAATACTGGCTTCTTACAGTGTTCAACGAAATACTGGCTACAGATAACCTGCCTGCAGCATTTAAAAGATCTAAAATAATCGCAGTTTTGAAGCCCAACAAAGACCCAGAGCGTATTGAGAGCTATAGGCCCATAGCCCTGTTGAGTGTGTGTTATAAGCTGCTGGAGAGGTTGATCTATAATAGAATATTTCCCATTCTCAATGCCAGCATTTCTATAGATGAAGCTGGCTTTAGACCTGGTCGTAACTGCTGTGACCAGGTGCTTGCGCTAAACAACTTTTATTGAGAATGGTTTTGAAAGGAGAGCAAAAACCTCTACATCCTTTATAGACCTTACTGCAGCTTACGACACTGTCTGGAGAAAAGGCCTTTTAGTAAAGCTCTATAATCTAATTCCTTGCCCTTTCCTTCTGCGGCTTTTTAATTCAATGATTAGCGACAGGCTTATAAAAGTATGCCTTGGCCGTGAGGAAAGATCTTTCAGGCAACTTAAAAACGGCCTTCCACAGGGCTCAGTACTTGCTCCTTTGTTGTTCAACGTGTACTCTGCCGACATCCCAACAACGTTATCCAGAAAGTTTATTTATGCGGATGATATTGCCTTAGCCTACCAACATAATGACATAAAGAAAACAGAACAGGCACTCACCGATGATCTTTCAGTCCTCGCAGATTATTTTAGAGCCTGGAAGCTAAATCCAAATCCTAATAAAACTGAAGTATCATGTTTCCACCTAAATAACAGACTGGCGAACTACAAGTTAAATATAACTCTTGATGGTGTCAAATTGAAACATAATGAACATCCGCAGTATCTGGGAGTTACCTTAGACCGATCTCTCACTTTTAAAAGTCACCTTCAAAAGACAGCAGCAAAGCTGAAAACAAGGGCTAATATAGTACAGTGCTGGATCAACTTGGGAGCCAACGCTAAAGTACTGCGTACCACTTCTTTGTCCCTTGTGTACTCCGCTGCTGAATATTGTGCTCCTGTGTGGCTTAATAGTGCACATGTGCGAGAGGTCGATGTCGTTCTTAATAGGGCCATGAGGACAATTACTGGAACTCTCATGGCAACACCAACACCTTGGCTCCCAGTGCTGAGCAATATAGCACCACCTGAGATTAGACGCAAAGAGGCTCTTCTGAGAGAGTTCAATAAGATCGTGTCCAATCCCGAATTGCCCGTTACACGCGACCTTCCTCAGCAAGATAGCCGGCTAAAAATCACGCAAGCCATCACTACGAACAGCATCCCAGTTGATAGAGGAGAACTTTACGCCTAATGCTAACTGGGCGTCATCCTGGGAATCATTCGATGGACGGAACAAGTTCTTGATATCCGATCTTACGAAAGCAGCGGGTGGCTTGGAAATTCCTCGAAAGGAATGGGTTTTATTGAATCGTTTTCGAACTGGGGTTGGGAGAAGCAATCACTGGAAATTCAAGTGGGGTATTACTGACGACCAGACGTGTGATTGTGGCGCAAACTCTCAGACAATTGAGCACATTGTAAACGACTGCCCTTTGCGATTGTTTTCTGGTGGTCTGGCTGGTCTGAGTGGTTTAGAGGATGGGTCTCTAAACTGGCTCAGTAATTTGGATTTAGCTTTGTGACGGGAGATTTTAATATTATTTTTAATTTATGACTCAAGAACTTTGTTCTTACGTACTTTTTAATAATTGTAATTTTTAATTTATTTATTTATGGATAGCTGCCTTTGTCCCCCATACGATATATATATAATATATATATATATATATATATATATATATATATATATATATATATAATATATATATATATATATAGTTTTAGTAACAAGGTTCCGCTCTGTACATAAATAGCTATTCCACCAGAACTATGATTATCATTTAAATTTATAATCAAATCATAATAAGGAATGCTTTGGTTCTTGTATTCATAAGAGTTCATCCATGTTTCAGTAAAAACTATAATATCCGGATAGTTCTCACAGTGTGTAATATCAGACAGAAAAGCATTAAGTTTTATTGGATTTGTCCAAATTCACCATTACATTAGATTAAATAGACTGGTAATTAAATTAAACAATACAGCAAAATATGTGTTCGTTCTACTTACATCATATAAGCTAAAACCAATTGAGGTGACTCTGTGTTCTTATCTCTACTACTACAACTTTTTCTTCCTTCCTCAGCGAGATGTTGCCGTTCCGCAGCCATATGTACTTGTATCCCCGTTTTGCATCAGCTGGCACGGCGCTTGGGCGATTTGCTTCAACTTTTTCTTTCTTGTATTCCGGTATTCTCTGTATAATTAAGTACCTTCTTTCTCGATAATTTTCCAAGTCTTCAATTCTTGACTCAAATGAAACAACTTGGTTTGTTCTCCGCTACAGTGCGACTTTTTTGATGGATCGATTCATGTTAGAGGTATTTATAAAGCCATTTATAAAGTTTCCCCATGCCAGCTTGGAACGTTACAGTATTTCCTTCGACCATCCTGGATAAAATATGAGCAGATCTATTGATGTCGGTCTCTGTTGGTTTACTGCTCTTCTCGTATCTCTCTCACGCGTTCAATTGGGGTCCAAAGTTCAAAACCTTTCTGCCGGGTACTCCCAACCGAATATAAACGCTTTCTCCAGCTTCTGGATGCAGGGATCACTGCTACATCCTGTGCAGTGCTCGGTCAGTTAGGTCACATAGCATGGTGGGGGCCTATATTCACACAGTATTCATGAAACGCTGGATAACAATCTTGCATCCGAATTTAGAATTAGTTTTGTTTTCAACTAGTACCAAAAGTAATGTTTCCAATTAGCCTTTTAATAATCACAAGTTAAAATCAAGAGATGACTATCATAATTAAATGCACAAGCACGAATCCATTTATTACAGTACAGAATCGATTAAAGTCTGTTCCGCCTTTAAGAACATCTTAGTTTACACTGAGTGGGAGTGAGTATCAGGTTTGTATATAATTTGGAGCAATTATAGAACGTCTTATTTGAAAAAAGACACTAATTCTGATTTGCAGGCATATTTCAGGAAATCCTCCTCTTTCCGATTAGATTTTAGTTCATTAATTTGTGTGGAATCTGTTTTATTATAATTTTGCCCTACTTTGATATGAAGATTAAATTCAATGTTAAAAATAGGATGAATAAACGCGTTCCATAAATTTACATGAAAATTATTTTGTTTTCGAACGTATGAATTATCCGTTTATTTTCAGAACATTCAACAAAACCATTCATTAATTGAATTAAAAACCATTATTTGTAATTTTGGGGTCAATAGAGCTGAAATATTTCCCATGTGAATGACCGATGTTCATACGACTATCGGTGAACCATATAGAAAGAGATAGTTTTGAGCTGTTGTGAGAGAGTTAGGTTCACTTCTCTCAATTATGTGCACCATGAAACCTACATCTATCATTTATGGTTCATATCTTCACAACAAGTAGAGTATACAAAATTTTTCGGCGTAGAGAAGTAAAAGAGCCCATGCATTGTTTCATGTGGCTAAAAAGTCAACATTTTTCTATATTAAGCCTCCCTTCTGGTTTGATGTTTTTTTCTATGGTTTATTGCGAATTGGCTTATTGTAATTTTTTATTATAAATAATTCCCAGATGAATTGAAATTTGTTCATACTTCTCATAATTTTACTTTCGGGGGGCGGTGAATTTCTTGGAATTTTGTGTCGAAATCGTCAACATATTTTAAATCATGTATTAACACATTATTCTTATTTTAGATCGCCAGTTATATAAAATGTAATCGTCGGGGCAGTTTTGGTCCACAAAGAGTTAATCCTCAATAGAAACACTCCATGCAAACTAAATCCCACATTCTACAATATATAAATGTTGGCGTTAATGCTAGTAAAATTAATAAATAAGTTGTGCAACAAGAGAAAGGGATGAATATGTCTGGACGTCAGGTGTGCGGCTGTTTGTTTATAAAATCCATAATAGTATAACTGTCAGTAAAGGTAAAACTCTTAGTATTAAACTTTGATATTGCAACACTTGCGTTATGGAAACATATCCGAGTTTTTCCAATACTATAAGTTTTATATTATAATATATACACTCGCCAGAAGTAAACACCAAATATATTTGGGGCAAAGCCCAATGTTGCTCTTTAATCATCACTGGAACATGTTAAAATGTGAAGGGTTACAAACGACTAGTTGTAAATTATACGGGAAATCAAGTTGGAGACGTTATTAATCAGGATGACATACTTTATATTTTCGAGTCTTATTCATCTCCACAGCATCGTAACAAAAATCAAGGGTCCTCCAAAGTTTAAGAATAACTGTAAAGTAAAGTACGAAGTCAGCAATGGACAAATTGGGGGGAAAACTTGTACGCTGACGAGCCGAAACAAATGAACTCCTCATAACGCCTTTCTTGATTTGATGAAATTTCAACCACGGTTGTGCAAATCCGTACGTCCGCTCTATTATATTAGTGTTTTATGTTGATTACGCCTTTATAGTGTATATTACAATATAAATTTTACCGTTTGCCTATAAACTGGAAATATTGTTAAATTATTATAAATACGACTAGTAAAACATTCATTAGAGTTCCTAATTTATGATTAGTCATGATGGCTACGTGTTCTTTATAATTGACCAAGTACTAAATACTAATGTAGACATTTTCAATATAAATATTTTAAATATTGTATCTGATGATTTCTGTCTTTATACTATAAAGTAAGTATTAGAGCGGGATTTTTCCAAACTTGTGTATATGTCGTCTATTTATTATCCTATAAAACTCTCCCTCTAAAAAATATGGTCGTATAATTGACCTTTTGTGGATAGGTGTTATAAACTGAGCATTTTACATAGTCATATACTTAATTAAAACTATACGGAACCAAAAATCTTCAAATTAAAAATGTATTTATAATAAATATACTAATTTTGTGGAGTGTCGTGTCTTAAAATGATACCACAATTCCAAGTTAAAATATGGAGAAAATTGTTTACATCAAAGAGTAGATAACAAATAATGTATAAATTACTCAATCAATAATTAGATCTTTTTTCCCGGTATGTTTGTTCCGTTTGATTAACTATGTTAATCTCAATTTTGCCAAGGCCTGTAACCCGATGGCCTTATTAATGATATTTAATCCTAAATCGTTTTTTTTTTTGGTTTCTATTTGCCATCATAAAGGATCTAGAAATGGTTTATATAACCTAAGTATCGCTGTATATCAATAATAAAAAAAATAAACTCTAATACAACTTTTTTTATATATTTAAGCACACATTATTTTCTGACAGACCGTAATATAAATTCGATCTCCTTTGAATAAACTTATCCTAAAATACTTTAATTGTCTTGTACAAGGAATTAATACAGTTATTTCAAATTAAATTAATGACGTTCTTTTTATTTGATTGCTTAACGCAAGCTCAAGTTGCGAAGTCATATTATCTTTAAATATATATATAAGATATATATTAATATCTATATATATCTGTATCTGCAAGTAATTCAACTAAATTTATGTCGTTATTGGAGGCCGTTTTATTTTTTATTACGTACTAGATCTCATTTATAAAAAAAGAAAAAAAACTATAAATTGATCGCAAATAAATTAGGACGGATATAATTTATAACAATTTTATGGTAACACTGATTCATTGATTATTATACATAAATTATAAATAAATACCTATGTTCCCTCCGGTCACGTACATATTAATGTTGAGATTTAATACTTTAATATACTCAGTTGAGATATTTGTTTATATTATCATATTAAGTAAAGTTACGTCTTCTCCCAGTAACTTCTATGCCGTGATGTGTTAAGGTTTACATGTATCTTCATGGAAGTCGTCCATCATTTCAGCTATTGAACGTCCAGGTGACATTTGTAACCCGGTTAAATGTAACGTGCCCTCTCAAAGTAATCGGGCAATGGGAACATTGAACCACTGTTTCATTGAGTACGTGCCACGTCTCAGCAACATGTAACTAATATGGTTAGGTCAGTTCGGTCATACCTGTGCACAGCAATCACCTCTTATGATGTAAATTTCTATTGTAGGCTGGGTATCCCAGTTTATCCACTGATGGACGCAGGTATGGGTATCGCAATTACTAAAACATTTCTGGGAGGAATAAACCCACACTCGGCTTGATTATAGGATAACAAGTTGTTTATCATATGAATCTACAATTATGTTTATTGTTTTCAGTTCATGAATGTGTCTCCTAAATAGAAACTTTGGAATCAAGATGTATTGCATTTTGATAAATAGTGTTAATGGTATTTAGACTACTCACAAAATAATGAGAACTATCCATACTCTGGTGTTATACATTCTTAAGAGTTTTGTGGTTATAAGAGTCATTAATATATAATTCATATCACCGTATCATTTTTTCTGATGACAAAACTTTACGTTTTTCTCACGACTTACAGACAATGCCGCTTTCTCATGGTCTATACTTGTTCTATTTGGTCTTTGGAGGGACCCCTATAGTGTTATCATGAACTTTCCAAGGACCATTAAATATATTCTTTGACACCTGTCAAGTTGGCAGGACCTCTTAGTTCTAATGTAAATTTATTTTTAAACCTCCATAAGCAGAGTCCTTAAAAATACATTTTATATTTATTAACAATAATAATTATTTTTCGTTGATTTGGGGTCGTTTTTACATTTTTTTGGTGGTGGGGCAATTATGACTAAAACTGGGATAGAATATAGAGCTATTACATTATTTCGCGAAAACAATCGCTCTGGTGTATTGGTGCAGTCTAAAGCAGTCCAAAAATCCCCCATCTTGATCTCATAAAGTTGAGTGGTAATATGAAATGGTAACATTTTTAAATGTTAATAGGTTTTTTTCTCGTTTTAATAAAAACATTGCGTTAATACAGCACGACTATACGTTTGATTAAGTGTTATCAGTATTTACAATATGTTTACCTTTTCTATAGAGTTAAAGAAGAACAAAACTAACGACCAACTCTTATTTTAATATCGTAATAAAGGCTATACCAATTAATATAA
>NW_025789418.1:0-10074 GCF_021130785.1 Homalodisca vitripennis
TAATATTTTGTTGTATATTGCCATTCATAAACAAAAAGTGTTATCTCAAGAATCCTGAAGAGGAACATTATCAATAGGTGCACTCAGGGCTTCAGGGAATTCAATGCTCTTACCTAAAAGGATGGTTATATATTTGCAAAACGTGCTTGAAGACTTACTGATTATTTAATCTCGCAATGCTTCCCAATTTCAGGAATAGAACGTGATTGCACACATACTAGGTTATGAAGAGTTGTAGCTACCAATCGTTTTGAGTTTAATGGTACATTTTCTGAAGTTAGATTTCCACTACTTAGGGGATTTTTAAATATCAAAATGAAAACGGACAATATTTTATTTAGTTCTAACGAATTTAAGGTTTTTATAGTAAAATTGGAACTTTTCATGACATGGATGACAGAGACATGAATACATCTGTATTACACTACAGAAACAAAACTAAAACGCCAAAAGTGGGATCTCCTGGGCAACGATTGATGAACAGGTCATATCAAACTCTGATACACATCACTGAGAAACCCTTACTATCTATAAGACATGTTTATCCGAGAACGTTCGCGCAGTTAATCGAAATTTGTAAAAAACAGAATTACATGCTAATCTTAGAAATCGAGGTAAAAAGAGACTGGTAGAGGAAATGAAAATGAATGCAATAATTTTATAATTTATTTATGTAAGGAGCCATTTATGGTTTATTTATCGCTCTTCCATAATTTAGTAGTCATAACAAAGCAGCTTGTAACAGGCTTCGCTGAGTTTGCATGCAAAAACTTAAATCTATAGCTCAAAACATTCTCTATCTGTCCTGTGGACAGATAGAAACAGGCAATCATGCAAAAAAGAATTTGAGACAAAAATGACACATCGCAGACTCTTTCTTGTAGAAATTAAGTTTCAACAAATATTTTAAGTCTACACATGAAGTCTTTCTTGCAACTTGATAAATTCAGATATTTTCATTAAATTGGGTTTCATATAAGTGTTTAAATAATACCAGTCTACTCACAGAGCCATTATAACATAATGTTGTATATGTTGGGATAGTTAGGCTACATGTTTTAATATGTCACACTTTCTAATTTCTTATTGGTGTACCGGTACTGTGTTTGTTTACGAATTTATTTATGCTGATATTTTCTCATTGCCACCCCGGTTACCCATAAGACAAATATATAAAAAATATTCATTGCCGTTCAACCAAATCCCATGGCGTGACATGCACCATCATCGAACTCAGTGTTCTTCATGTAGAAATAAACTTCATGCACAGTTTAAAGACATAGTTTATTTCGTTTTGGACTATATCATCGCGAATTATAGGACAGGACAGAAATGTATATTTTTCCATCCTCCTTCAAGAGGACAAGATTGGCTAAGCTCAGCCAATAGTTAGTTACCATTGTTTGAGGCAGTAGATTTTTGTGGTGTAAACAAAAAACCTATCCTATTTGTACGTGTCCTAATAGTGGAGCATTATCCATGAAAATTTTCTTAAACATAACTTCACGGGAATGACATATAAAATTAGGCACACACGTAGCTTTCTTGCCAAATTACTTCCGTTACCTTATTCTCCCGCGGTGAACTATTTATTTATTGTCACACAACAAAGGATTATAGGCGTTTAAAATTTGGACAATAAAGACAACATTTTAAAGTAATTTTAATTTATATTAACGATCACCTCAATTACAATAAAATTCGTATAGGAAATTAAAGTATACGTAGAATAATACGCTAGACAAGCAATTCATATAGATGAAAAATCTAAGTTTTTTGTTTTGCTACAGTCATCAGAGGATGCAATGGACTTCATTTAAATTCGGAAAGTACACTCATGCTAAACTCACTGGACAAGAGTGAGATCAAATGAGAGAAGCCGGGGTTATGTGCGAGAGGTCAAATAGTACAACACGAGGAATAAATTTGGTACAGTTTTCCTTGCCATTAATGTATATACCCAAAGTACGAATACAGTTTTAAACCAGCAATCTAGATCAACTAAGAGAACTTCTGATTAATACTTATTAATTCCTTCTAATCTGTCTAGTTTCGAATAGTTAACGACTACGCAGTAGTTTTAAGTGGATCAAACAAACACACCGGGGTCAAGGTCAATTCGAGATAAAGCCCAAAAGAAGAAAATCTATGCTTCAATCAGTTATTTTTTAGTTAGTAATAGGAGGATCAATATCACATCATTAATACTCTTCACGAGATGTATGCTTTGAAAACCATCAGTTGGACAATCTGTTTATTGATAAAGTGCAGAGTTTGTAATCATTGGATCTTCGCGATAGGATCAAGTGAAATGGCTACTGCTCCTCTACACACGCATGTGCACCGTTCACTGGTAACAGAGAATAACGCAATTGGAGTGGGCGTCCAAATTATTTGCCGCGTCAGTTGCTCCGCTAATTTGGTTATTTTAACAACGCGTTTTCTAAAAATTCTTCTATTTGAATCATCTGCTTAATTTTTATTTAACCACTTTTGTCGTTTCATGGATATAACACTAGTTTTAATTATTCACAGTATGGGTCTATTTTTTATGGCCCATTTAAGAATTTATATATTGAGTTAAATGGACCAAGTTTACATAGACCTATTTTCCAATATTAGCAATGGTGTAATCTGTACTTTATTTTCTCACATGATGAAACATTCTTCACTGAGACGTATGGTGCGCTGAATCAAATTATACTGTTAAATTTTTATACTACGAAAGGCTCATGATAGCAAATTATTGAGAAGAATTTAAATAGAAACCTTATATTTCCCAAGCCACTTCATATTTCAATCAAAGGCAGTGCTTTACATATATCGGCTGATTTGCGTCTCTGTCTTGCTCCGTAATTCCACTCAGTCAATATAATATTCACTCGTTCTGGTCCTCTGCTTATTTTTTTTTTTTTTATTTTTCAACGAAAAATTTCATAAGAAATCCATGAAATATCTGAGAGAATTCACTGATATTCTATTCTATTGTTATTATCTAAACCAGATCTGTTACGTAGCGTACATTAGATCGCACAGGATTTAAAAGAAGTCAGATGCACACTCATAGATGGCCAACAAGAAATACAATTTGAATTTGCCTTTAGGAGCTCATTTTGTGTAGCTTTGCACTCGCGTGAGTTTCTTCCTCCTAGATAATAAAATTTTTAGGAGTTTACAGGAATAAGAAAATTAATATTTAATATTTGTATTGAATCCCGATGACACTCAACTAGATTTTAAAATGTAGTGAATTCCATCAGAAAAAAATGAGGCTAGGATGATATTTATCCACCTTGTATTGAAAAAGCTACGCACAAAAATTCATATTCTTCAAAATTACGTAGAAATTGTCTCCATTAAGTAGCAATCATGAGAACAACGGTACAACAGGCCCCTGATATGTGTATACAAAATATAGGCTTTATATATTTAAATTGTTAATGTCATGTGACTAAGAGTTTCACCAAGGGGGAATAGTTGAGTTATTGTGTTAAATCTATTCATATAATGGCATTATCAAAATAGAAATCTCAATACATCGGCCTATCACTCTACGTTTAGCGAACTGCCGGTAAGTTATAGAAAATAATTTTCCATATACTTAGAGCGAAAATTTCACCAAAGGGTGGGTTTCCCCATTTTGTTTTTCGTGGATCTATAGTGATAACAAAATATATAATCGAGAGAGATGAAACTAGAAACGAGTATTAAAACAGCAACTATTTAAAAAAATACTTATAAGTTTCTTGTCTATTACTATTCCAAGATACAAATAATCTTATTAGTAAAAAACAAAATTTTCCCCTTTCTGTTTATTTCCATAAGATGACTCTCTTCAACTTACTAGAAAATGGGTTCCTAAAGTGAAGCTCCTTAAAAAGTTTGTGTACAATCTGATAACAACAACCAAACAGATAAAAATAAGCAAAATGTGAATGTTAAATTTAGCTCCATTTCTCCTTTGCTATATTAATGCAGCTTGTGAAAACAATAAATGTCTTACTAACATTTCAAAACTAGTTGAATCGTGATACTAAAAAATAGTTTGTACACATCTTGGCTATGCTCATTTGCCATCTTGGTATACCACTTCGTTCCAAATATGACGGCCGTTTAAAACATTCAAAACAATTTACAACTGCGTTATTTATGGGATTAGAAAAAAATAGTTTTTTACAGATAAGGTTATAAGGCCATTCTAGAAACAAACCATATCTAATATTTAAAATTTATTACAAAAATCCTACACAACATCCCTACACGCACACGCACAACCACACACACATGTCAGCATAAACAACTTTATTACTAGACTGATAATGGACTGCACTAATTTTAATAAACACTTCATTCTTATATTGTGTTTAATTATACTCCCAGTAAACTTAATGAAGTATTTAAATTAACATTTGTCTCTCGGTTAATTATAATTAACACTTTAGCTCTTATGAACCGTTAGGACAACATACATCGTATAGGGCTTGAAGAAAGTTGCGTTAAATGTCGATTGGGCCACTAAAAGATTGTTTACTGTCGGAGTTGGATGAATATAAAATGCCCCTCCTACTGAAAGGACGTTGGTAAAGAACAGAAAAAGATATGTTTATTGGTGATGACAAAATTCCCGTTTGTACTACACAATCTAGCCGAGATAAATGCCGAGGAAACGTACGTAAACGAGTTTGCTGGTTGCTAACTACATCTAACTCTAACTGGTTGAGACTTTCTCTCTACTTCACTGTCCACTTGCCGACCTGAAACCTTACCTTGGCCAGTTGACGTGGGCTGGGTACACCTAAGGATGGGATCGGATTTGACAGTTGTGTGCAGAGCTTATGGTATGATAGAAACTGGATATGTCAATGTGCCGCGAGACCATTGCCCTGAGCTTCTGCGTACTCGAAGGCTATCTTAACAAACAAAGGTGGGCGGTTGTGTGTTCCGCTTTGGTATAGGAAACTAGGTGGATGTCAATGTGAGCCGAGACTTTGCCCTGCGAGCCTCTGGGTATTCTCAAGGCCACATTTAAACTAAGGTGGGATGGTGGTGTGCCACTTGGGGATTGGAAGCTGTGATGTCGAATGCCGAAACATTGAGTCCTGACCCTCTTGGTACCTCAACGGCCACTTGAGCAAACTAAGGTGGGCGGTGTAGTTTCGACCTTGGGATGTGAAGCTGGATTTGGTTCAATGCCGAGACATTTCCCTGAGCTATCTTAGTATCATGGCTACTTACACACTAAAGCGGTGGGCGGTGTGTGCCGCTTTGGTTATGAGGAAACTGGAATGTCCCAATCGTCTGAGGACAAATTGCCGACTGAGCCTCTGGGCGAGTCTTCTAGCAAGGCCACTTGGCAAGCTTAAGGGAGGGGCGAGTTGTCCCGCTAGGGCGATGGAAGCTGGATCTGTCAATGGGCCCGTAGAGATTGTCCTAGAAGCCTCTTGTGTCCTCTCAAAGGGCCACTTGCAAACTAAGTGATTGGGGCGGTTGTGGGTAGTGCCGCTTTGGTATGGGAAAACTGGGATGTCAATGCCGAAAAACCATTGTCCTGGAGGCCTCTGGTCCTTTCAAGGGCCACTTGCCAAACTAAGGTGGGGTCGGTGTGTCTCGAGCTTTCGACGCGTGTTGGAAAAACTGGGACGTCAATGCCCGTGAGTACCCAGTTGCCCTGAGGCCATCTGGTCCTCATCGCCACACTGAGGCAAACTAAGATGGGCTGGTGTGTGCTGCTTATGGAATGAGAGAACTGTGACGTCAATGCCGGGAAGGACATGTTGCCTGAGCCCTCTGGTCCTCTAAGGCCAACTTTTGCAAAACTTAAGGTGGGGCGGTGTGTGCCGCTTGGGGATGGAAGATGGATTGTCAAATGCCGAAAAACGAATTTGCTGATATTTCACCTGAGCCGACTCTGCGTACTTCACAACAGAGTGCACATTCGCTTACTTAGAAGCCCAAAAACTACAAGAGAGTAAGAGCAGTGAGACTGGGCGGGTTATAGTATTATGTGTCGCTTTGAGGATGGAAGCTAAGGACGTCAATGCCGAGACTTTGTCCCTGCGCCTCTGGTATTCAAGGCCACTTTTATTACTAAGTTGGGTTGGTTGTGTTCCACTTTGGTATGGAAACTGGATGTCAATGTCGAGACCCTTGCCCTGAGGCCTTCTGGTCTTCAAGGCCAGACTTGCAAGCTATGGTGGGCTGATGGTGTCCTCGCTCTTGTGTTTGGAATTAACTGGACTGTCAATGGCCGAAGACATTGCCCTGAGCCTCTGGTCCTCAACTGCCACTTTGCAAACTAAGGTGGGGCGGTGTGTTGTGTGCTGCTTTGCGAATGGAAATCTGGACGTCAATGCCGATGACATTTGCCCTGAGCCTCTGGTTCCCTCAAGGCCCACTTGCATAAACTAAGGTGGGCGAGTGTGTTGGTCGCTTCTGAAGGGATGGAAGCTGGATGTCAATGCCGAGGACATTGATTAGTCCCTGAGCCTCTGGTCTTCTAGGCCACCTTGCAAAACTAAGGTGGGTCGATGTTGTGTCGCTTTGGGATGGGAAGGCTGGACGTCAGAATGCCGAGACTAATTGGCCCTGCGCCTACTGGTATTCCAATGCCACATTTAAACTAAAGTGTGGGTGGGGGTTGTGTGCCACTTGGGGATTGATGAGAAGCTGGAATTGTCAATGCCGGAAACATTGTTTCCTGACCCACTCTGGTTTCCTCAACGCCACTTGCAAACTAAGGTTGGGCAGAGGTGTGTTTTCGCTTTGTGGATGGAAGCTGGATGTCAATGCCGAGACATTTCCATTTCCCTGAGCTTCTTGGTTGATCATGGCATACTTACAAACTAAAGGTTGGGCGGTTGTGTGCCGCTTTGGTTATGGAAAAACTGGGATGTCAATGGTCGAATGACATTGCCCTGAGGCCTCTGGGTCCTTCAAGGTACCACTTGCAAGCTAATGGTGGGCGATGTCCCGCGTAGGGGATTGGAAAGCTGGATGTCAATGCCGAGACATTTTCCTGAGCCTCTGGTCCTCAAGGCCACTTGCAAAACTAAGGTGGGCGTGTGTTGTGTGCCGCTTTGGTATGGGAAACTGGATGTTCCAATGCCGAAACATTTTGTCCTGAGCCTCATGGTCTTCAAGGCCACTTGCAAACTAAGGTGGGGCCCGGAGTGAGTGTTGTCTCTCGCTTTGTGTTGGAAACTTGGACGTCAATGTGCCGAGACATTGCCCTGGAGGCCTCTGGTCCTCAATGCCACTTGCAAACTAAGTATGGGCGGTGTGAGCCTGCTTTGGAATGGAAACTGGACGTCAAATGCCGATGACATTTCCCTGAGCCTTCTTGGTCCTCAATGGCCACTTGCATAAACTAAGGTGGGTGGTTGTGTGCCGCTTGAGGATGGATAAGATGGATGTCAACTGCCGGGAAGCACATTGTCTCTGAGCCCCTCTTGGTCCTCAAGGCCACCTTGCAAACCTAAGGTGGCGCGACTGTGTGTCGAGCTTTGGGATGGGAAGCTGGGGACCGTCCAATGCCGAGAACTTTATGAGCCCTGCGCCTGCTGGTATTCAAGGACCACTTTTGATGAAACTAAGGTGGGTGTGTGTGAGTTCACAGCTTTGGTATGGAAAACTGGCTGATCAATATGTCGAGACCTTGCCCTGAGCCACTGGTCTTTCAATGGCCACTTTTGCAAGCTATGGTGGGTGGCAGGTGTTGTCTCGCTTTGTGTGAATAGGGAACACTGGATGTCTAATGCCGAGACATTGCGCCCTGAGCCTCTGGTCCTCAATGATAGCCACTTGCAAACTAAGGTGGGCGGGTGTGTGCTCGCTTCTGGAATGGAAAACTGGACGGTCCAATGCCTGATGTAACAGTTGCCCTGAGCCTCTGGCCCTCAAGGCCACTTGCAAAACTAATGGTGGGGCGGATGTGTGATCGCTTTGGGATGGAAGTGTCTGGATGTCAATGTCGAGACATTTCCCTGAGCCTCTGGTCCTCAAGGCCACTTGCCAAACTAAAGGTGGGCCGGTGAGTCGTGTGGTACGACTTTGGATAGGAAGCTGGATGTCAATATGCCGAGACTATTTCCCTGAGCCCTCTGGTCCTTCAAGGCCACTTGCAAACTCACGGTGGTGGCGGTTGTGTGTCGCTTTGGGATGGAAGCTGGGATGTCAATGTCGAGACATTTCCTCCCTGAAGCCCATCTGGTCCTCAAGGGCCACTATTCTAATGCAAACTAAAGGTGGGGCCGGTTTGTGTGTCGCCTCTTGGGATGGAAGCTAGAGATGTCAATGCTCCGAGACATTTCCCTGAGCCTTCCTGGTCCTCAAGGCCACTTGCAGACAACTAAGGTGGGCGGTGTGGTTCGCCGCTTGGGGATGGATGAGATTGGGATGTCAATAGCCGAGACCTTGTCATGAGCCACTGGTCTTCAAGGCCACTTGACAAACTGAGTTGGTCGGTTGTGTGCCGCTTCTGGACATGAAAACTGGCGGATGTCCAATGGCCATGAGAATGTTAACTAAAGTATGATAGTAAATCACGTTTCCTATGTAGCTCTGGATGGCATTTACTTTAAATTCCGTGATTAAAAGTACTTTAGCCTGTTAAAAGTACACTGACACACGTAATAATAGCTATATTGTTTAAGGCAAAACTTTAAAATTCTGACAATCTGCATGTTTTACTCCGCTCATTATTATGCCCAGGAGTATTGTAGGAGCTCAAGTCCTCCATTGAATAAGCACAAAATCTGGTTTTTTAATTCTGAAATCGATAAAAGAGTTTTTCCTTAAAAAAGAAATCGTTACGTTAGCTGCCGTCTTCTTGAAGAGATCGTAAAACAAAAAAAAAAAAAAAAAGTTTTTTAATGGGGGGGTTGGAAGGTTGTTGAATATTAGTTTTGAATACAATGTCACGTTATTTACCCAGATCATCATTTTTCTTCAGCATGAAGGACATAATTAAAACCAAACTATACGTAAAAATAAATTCGTTAAATCTTTCAGCTAACCAGAAACAGACGAACTAATTGGGCTGGAAGAGTGGTGACTATCTAATTTGGCTGGAAGTAAGTAATATCACTACAAGGATAGGAGTACTCAACACCATTCTATTCACGTAAGAGATAGAATTTTCCGCTGGGGGTTCAGTGCAAAATTTCAATTTTATAAGTTCTATTTAATTAATTGGTGGCAGATAACGAACGACAACCAAACTGAATATAAATGTTTACATTCTCGGCAAAACAGAAGAGAATTGTGTCAGTCTACTGAAATGAAATTGAAATGAAAATAGACTTTATTAGAGGCGAAGTTAGGACTATAAAGTCCCTCTCTACCACTTAACCTCAGTATCATTTATTTATACTGAGTGATAGGCTTTCAATGTTATAAAGCAAAACTCTATGGTTGGACATGCTGACATACAACCATCAGTTGATGATTCTTATCTGTGTACAAATTAAGTTTAATACAAAATTTGAAGAGTCCACAGATGAAAAGATGATTCTTGTGATAAGCTTGCCACATTTTTTGATACGTTCACATTAAATTAAAATTAAAAATTAAATTCTTGTTTAGTATGAGTTGTTTTAAATTATAAATAGTCATCCACATACAACCAAGTTAACTTTGTTGTATTTAGGGGAGGGGGGCTGTGATGTGCCATTGGTTTGCCGTGTGTGTTAGGATATTTAGACTACAGGTGTTTAATAAGTCATCAATGTTACAATCTATCATTTAATGTACTGAGTTTTCTCTCACAAATGTATTTTTTCTGCTATTATTCTCCTTGCCATCCATGGTAATAATATGTAAACCATTCATGTTAAAAATGTTCACTCATCTTCAGCGCAAATCCCATGGAATATATCATGCCCCCCAACATGCGAGCTCAGTGTTCCTCATAGCTGCAACAGACAATTTCAAAGTCTATAGGTTAGATCATGTTTCAAATATATCGTGCTGGATAAACAGACAGGACAGAAATTAATATTTAATTCCAGTTCTTAGGGTGATATGCTGAACGGTTATTAATTGTGTTAAGCTAAAGAAAAGTAATGATCTAAAAAA